>NC_092589.1:40045000-40135000 GCF_047663525.1 Anas platyrhynchos | reverse complement strand
GGGGTGAGGACCTGCCCCGCCGGGTCGCCGGGCTCCGGAGGAAGGAAGGGGCGAGAGAGGAGGTGAGGCGAGCGAGAGGAAGAGAGGGGGAATGGAAGAAAAACAAAGTGGAGAGAGAGAGGAGAGAAAGGAGAGGAAAAGGGAAGGCGAGGAAGCGCGGAGAGGGCGGGGGAAGCCGTGGGACGGGGGCGGCAGCGAGCGGGGCGCCGGCGGAACGGGAGCGGGGAGCGGAGCGGAGCCGGAGCGGAGCCGGAGCGAAGCCGGAGCGAAGCCGGAGCGAAGCCGGAGCAGGCAGCGGGCCGCCGCCCTGCGCGGCTGTCGGCGGAGCCTCCGCTGGGCTCCGCGGTGCCTCCTTCCGCGGAGAGGGGCAGAGAGAAGAGGAGGGAGAGGGAGGCTCGTCGGGGAAGCTGGGCTAAGCCCAGAGCGTACTGTATGTGCCTGCTTCGGGGAGGGTCACCGGCATGAGGATGGGTCTAATGATCTCATCTTTCTTTTCTTCCCCGGCACTATTAGTGCTCAGATAGGCAGAATGAAGTGAAACTACGTGCAAATCATGTGTAAATTGTCTCAGTTAGGAGCCCTTTATCCGAACGTGTATCCCAGCCTGGCCCATTTACTTTCCCCCCATATCTCCTTTAGCTTTAACGAGGCTCGTTAAGATCACAATAATATTCCACCCTCTAATTGCTCATCCCATTCAACAAATATGTGCACACTGCTTTTCGCATTATTTGATCCCTTATTTAGGAGGGGTGTGGAGAGGGAGGGGGGAGAGCCAGGGAGAAGGGGAAGTGCCGAGATTAGGAGTTGCAAAGATTAAAAAAAAAAAAAAAAAAAAAACACCACGCTTTTCCACCAACCACCCTGCTTCCCTCCCCCCCCGTGCATTTGGGCGAAGTGGTAAAAACCTTTCTTACGTACTCAGTAATGATTGGCAGGGCTGACAGTGATTGGCAGGGGCTGCCATGGCAACGCCACAACGACACTCAGAAGACCAATAGAAAAGCGAAACAAAATGTTTCAGTGCTGCACTCACTGTGGATTTAGGGGAGATATTATGAGGCTGTTGTCATTAGGGCGATTGCTGTTGAATCACTGAATCCTGACTCGGCGGCGGCGCGGGGCCGGGTGTGTGTGAGTGCGTGTGTGTGTGTGCGTGCGTGTGTGTGTGCGTGTGTGTGCCCCTGCGTGTGCGTGTGCCCCCGTGCCTCTATGTGGCTGTGTGTGCGTGTGCGGGTGTGGATGCGTGCGCGGTGCGTGTGCCCTTTCCTCCCTTCTTCCTCCCTTTCTTTCTTTTCTCCTTGATTTATCTCCCCCTCTCCCCGGTCATCCCATGGTGTTCAGGTCCCCGCTAGAGCTTTATCCCACCCATTTCTTCTTGCCAAACTTCGCCGCCGACCCGCACCACCGCTCCCTCCTTCTCGCCAGCGGCGGCGGCGGCGGCAGCGGCAGCGGCTCGGGCTGCAGCCCCGGGGCCGGCGGCGGCGGCGGCGGCAGCTCCCGGGCACCCCACGAAGAGTTGTCAATGTTTCAGCTGCCCACCCTCAACTTCTCCCCGGAGCAAGTGGCCAGCGTCTGCGAGACGCTGGAGGAGACCGGAGACATAGAGAGGCTGGGGAGGTTCCTCTGGTCGCTGCCGGTGGCGCCGGGGGCATGCGAGGCCATCAACAAGCACGAGTCCATCCTCCGCGCCCGGGCGGTGGTGGCCTTCCACACGGGCAACTTCCGCGACCTCTACCACATCCTGGAGAACCACAAATTCACCAAGGAGTCCCACGGCAAGTTGCAGGCCATGTGGCTCGAAGCTCACTACCAGGAGGCCGAGAAGCTAAGGGGTCGCCCGCTGGGTCCGGTTGATAAATACAGGGTGAGGAAGAAGTTTCCGCTGCCCAGGACCATTTGGGATGGCGAGCAGAAGACGCACTGCTTCAAGGAGAGGACTCGCAGCCTCCTGAGGGAGTGGTACCTGCAGGACCCTTACCCCAACCCCAGCAAGAAAAGGGAACTGGCTCAGGCCACGGGGCTCACCCCCACGCAAGTAGGCAACTGGTTCAAAAACCGAAGGCAAAGAGACAGAGCGGCGGCGGCTAAAAACAGGTCAGTGGGGCCGCGGGCCCGGCGCCGGACCGGGGGCCGGGCGGGGGGCCGCGGGCAGCGCGCCTTCGCCTCCCCTTCCCTGCCCTCCTCTTCCTCACTGCCGCCGGTAGGATCCGGCCCCCGCGCCCGGCCGGCCCGGGCTGCCCCGGCCGCCGCAGGGATGCGCGGCTCCAAAGTTGCCGCCGCGCCCCGCTCCCTGCTCGGGCTCCTCACGGGCTCCCGGGGCGCAGGCAGGGCCGCCCCCCCCCTCCCCCGGGCGTGGGCAGCTCCCCCCGGCAGTGAGCAGGTCCCCCCGGGCGCGGGCGAAGCGGCAGGAGCGGCTCCGGCGGGGGCAGCGCCCGGCCCTGGCTACCTCCGTGCGCGCAGCCGGAGCCGCCGCGGCTTCGCTCGAGTTTTCGGCTTCTCGGCCGCCGGCACGGGTCTGGCGAGGCCCCCCCACCCGCTGCAGGGCCGAGCCGAGCCGTGCGATAGCGAGCGGGCTGCCGCAGAGCGGGCGGCTCCTCTCCGATTGTTCCTATTCCTCTGCGCGCTCCGCGGGACCTGCGCGCACACGCGCGCCCCACACCAGCTCGTCGCAGGGAGAAAAACCCTTCGGAGATCGGGAAGCCTCTCTTTTCCCATCCCCGTCCCCCAGCTGGCTCCCCTTGGCGACCTAGCTCTCTGGCCGTGTGTTTCCCGTGCGGTTACACCGGCATTTGTTTGCGCGTCCCTCGGTGTCTTTATTATTATTATCACCATTGCTGCTTTGCCGTGGTAAAAGCCAGGCTCCCTGCTTTTCATTTCTTGTCTTCCCCTGTAAAAGTTGTTTTGCAAATGGAACTGGACCCTTAATCCGGCTTGCTGCGCTGTTTTTATTTTAATTTAAGTTTGCTTACCACTGGAAGTGTGTAAACAAAACTTCTTGTTCTCTTAAATGCTGTCTCTTAAATTCCTCCTAATTATAGCGCTGGTGCTATTGATTCAAGATTCTGTAGGAGAAATGCAACCTAAAAGTGCTTGGCCATTTAATTTCCATTAAATAGAAAACAGATCAGCTTAGGACTGTAAATAAACAGAAGTTGCCTACGGATGCTTTTGTTGACTCAACGCTGTTGACAGCAGATGAATGCACCAGGAATTGTAAATGGGAGAAAAATCAAAGACGCTGAAATTAGACAACTTAAGATAATGGGAAATGTAGAATAAACAGGCTATGCGTTTCTGTTCTTTGCAGACAGTTAAATAGAAAATGCCCTGGCGAGAATCAGTGGAGTGAAGGGTGTATTTTGATTCACACTGGCAGTGCTAGGCGTTATAGGTTGTGGCCGGCTGCTCAGTCCAGGACTTTTAGCGTCTTCCCCTTATCCCCGAATCCGGCTTTCTTTGGGCTTCGAGCAGAATGAACAGGCACAAAGCAGTGTTCACAGCACGATAACGAACCTGGAAATTATTTATCGCCTCTTAAAAAATACATAAACTTTCAACAGCGGTGCCCCTGAAGTGGCTGAGAGGCTGAAAGGACCAGCGCTTTAAGGCTCCTTTCGGCTTTCAAATGGCAAAGGGACTTAAATTTCGAGCGGAGACAAGCGCTGCGCTCCACAATCGCCCCTTTTCATTGCAGTCGTGGCGTCGCCTCTCCGGGACGGGACCTTCCCGAGGCCCCCCCTGCCTGCAGGGAACCGCTGACCCGGCCCGATGGTCGCCGAGCACCCAAAGCTGGGCCCGGGGAGGCCCCCCCAGCCCTTTGCACCTTTGGGGGCAGCGGCTCCCGCTCTCAGCCCCTGTCCCTGCCAGGCCTCCGGGGCTCGGGGCCGGCGGCGGGAGCCGGGTTGATGCCCCGGGGGCAGCGGCTCGACTTCTGCGGACCGCGGGGCGGTGAAATCGCCTCTCTCTGCCCCACGCCGGCCCCTTGAAACCCCCAGCCTCGCTGATCGCACGGAGCTGGGCGCCAGCGCATCTCTCACACGCGGACCGGGGATAAGGGGCCGGGGACCAGGGACCGTGGACCGGGGGTTGGGGACCGGTGCTTGGCTCCCACCCGGGTTCCGTGGCCGCCGAGGGCTCCGCGGGAGAGGCTGCATGAGGCAGCAGCGAGGCAGGCCGTGCCGAGCCGTGCCGAGCCGTGCCGAGCCGTGCCGTGCCTGGCCCAGCCGTGCCGTGCCGAGCCGTGCCACGGCTGTCCCGGCGGGTCGGGATCGCGGCGGGTCGGGTGCCGTCCCCTCGGCGCGGCCGGCGTCTGAGAGGGGCTGTGCTGTTGTTTTGTCTCCCGGCGCGATGCAGGCTCCAGCACCAGGCGATAGGACAGAGCGGCATGCGGTCGCTGGCAGAGCCCGGCTGCCCGACACACAGCTCGGCCGAGTCTCCGTCCACGGCGGCCAGCCCGACCACCAGCGTCTCCAGTTTGACAGAAAGAGCCGAGACGGGCACCTCCATCCTCTCGGTAACCTCCAGCGACTCGGAATGTGATGTATGATATCGGAAAACAAACAAACACATCAGAAAAAAAAAAAAAAAAAAAAAAAAAAAACAACCAACAAAAAAAAAATCCAAATCCAAACAACCAAGCACCCTCTCCCCGACCCGAGCAGAACAAAACGAGGCAACCTAGAATCAGGACACACACACGCATGCACGCACACACACAGCGAGGAGGGAAGAAAAGGCCAAACCCGACCCAAACATAATAGCAAACAAACAGACAGGGATCAGAGAATCCACCACCACCACCGTCAGCCAACACCACCACCAAGAGATGGAGCTAAAACTTCAACAGTCACAAACGCTGGTGCTGCAGCAGGGGGGTGGGGGGGCGGCGGGAAATAATAATTATTATATATATAAAAAGAAAAAAAAATGAAAAGAAAAAAAAAAGCAAAGCAAAAGTGACAATTGTATTCTTTTTAGGACAAGCACGATTTCTCCTTTGCGCTTTTCCATGGACGCATTTCACCCACTTGCATGATGATGATGATTAAATTTGTATCTGGGAAAAAATATTCTCTATAGTAAAGGAAAACAAACAGAAAACAGACAAACAAATGCAAACTCCGATCGAATTTGTACAAAAAGCAAAAATAAAAAAAAATTAAAAAGGAACTCCTTGAAGAGGGAAATAACAAATGTTTATCGCCTTTTTGTTGGTCCTCTTTCTCTTTCTCTCTCCCTCTCCCTTTCTCTCTGTTTTTTTTTTTTTTTTTTTTTTTTTTTTTAAGTCCAACTGATGGTCCAGCCAAGATGCGATTTTCTGTTTTTTTGTTCAGCAGACAATCATTTTATTCGTAAGCACCTTTTTTTCTACACTTCTGTCACTGCCTGTGTGGGTACTGGTTATAAATGTGGAAAAAGAATAGTTATGACTGTAACAGATTTTTATTTTTATTTCAAAATTTTATATGAATTATGTATATCTTAATGATGCGGTCATTTTCCCAGTTTGTAATATATGTGTAGAAATGCTTGTATATGATATTTGCTCTACACTTTCTTTCTCCCCCCCTCTCTCTGTCTATCTCCCTCCCACCCTTTCTCTCTCTCTCCTTTTTATTTTCCTTGACTCGGTGTTCCTTGCACAAACTTAGCTGTCAAGATCTGACGTGCTAGGTTTTCAAAAGGGACCTCAGCGATAGAAAAAAAAAGAAAAAAAAAAGAAAAAAAAAAAAAGCTTAGGGTGCAACTGTAGTTATCTTATGCAAAAGCTATTTTGAGTATTTCATAGCAGCTTTGGGGGGTCTCTTCTTAAACTCCACGTAGGACGCTTAAACTATTGTTTCCTTAACTGCGTGTTTATCTATATGTACAAACTTTCTAAATCAAATACAGTATTCCATTTTCTTATCTACCCAGCGCTGTTGGTGTTTCTGTCCGCCACGGAAAAGCCCGCCCTGCCCGGCTCGCCGGGACCCCCGAGCGGATTTTGGGGGGACGCAGGGGCTGGAATTGCGCCGTGTCCCTCGGGTCCCCTCCGCCACCGCGGGCTCCGGCGTTTTTCCCCGCGGGACTTTTTCATTTTTCTTTTCCTGTGGACTCCCAGCTTGAAAGGATTCGTCCGGCTCGCCCGGCTGCGGGACCGGGTGTCTCCAGAGAGCGGTTAAGACATTTCGGGATTTGTTTTGTAGCTTTAAATGAAAACAAAAACATAAACTCCTCGCCCTAAGCGGGCTGCAGCTCCTCCCCTCGAACCCGGAGTATATTGTAATGTGCTGAAAGAAGCCTTTATTTGCATGACTAACAGTATTTCAGCATCTTTTTCTCTTTTTTCCTTCTTTTTTCCTTTTTTTTTTTTTTTTTCATTAAAGTTTTGCTTTGCCCTGGGCAGATTATTCAGCCATGAATTAAGGAGAGGTAAATTCTAAACTTGTTTTTACTTGAAAATACAATTTTGAAACTTACCAGGGATTTAGGGAGGAACGTGCCTGGAATTTCTTGACCATTTCCAAACTAATTCGGACTTCCGATCTACCTTTGTGTTGCCTGAGTCCTCTCCCCCTCTCCCCTCCTCCCTTTTTTTGGGAAGTCCAAGCGAGGTTTATGGAAAGCCTTAGGAAGCGCCTGGGCTTCCCCTTGCGTCCCCCCGTCCCGAGAGGCTACGTGGGGAACCGGGGGAACCCCCTAGGGTGTGAGAGCTTCTAGCAAGCCACTAATGGACAATTTTCAGGAATAAACTGAAATGCAAATACGTTCCCACACCCCCTTTGCCCCCGAGGAAACGCCGCGTGTGTACGCGGCGCCCTTGCAGCGGGGCACGGCGGGGACGCCTCCCCCGTGGGACTCCCTGACCGGGGCCGGGAGGAGGAAAGGGGAGCCCACGAACCTCGTGTGAATGTGTGTGTGTTGTGTATATGTGCGTGTGTAAGGGAGGCTCTCCTCCGGCTGCCCTCGAGAGCTGCAAGGCTCCGGTGCCCCGGCTCGTCCCGGGGGCAGCGCCCGCCCCGTCGGGGTTCACTGCCCGGCGGCACTGGTGAGGCCGGGGAGGTGATTTTGAAGAAAATAACGCCCGGTTGTGCCAGGATGGGAATTGCTGGGGCTGGGGGGGGGTTGTGTGTGTGGGAACAATAGCGCTCCCGTGTACCGCTGGGGTGGGAGAAGGGGGCTTAGGGCTTCCCCTCCCCCATGAGGCACTTAGAGAGGAGAAAAACACCCAAGAGGGGGGAAAAGGCCCACAAATGATGGGCACCCAGGCACGCATGAGCTCGGGCTGCTCTTTCTCTCCCTCCGGCAGCCAAGGCCTGGAGACGAAGAAATCCCGGCCCTGAGAGTCACCCCGGGGCTCGGTCGGAAGGCGATCCGCGATGCTTCTGCGCTGGAGTTTTTGCCACAATATTTCTGCTCCGCGCTGGTAGGAGTGTCGTTCTCATCCTGCTTTATTTTTGACGGGCTTCAATACCTGAAAGGATTCAGAGGCGTGAAAGTTTGGGATTTTTTTTCCTTCCCTTCCTCCGTTTTCGCGTCTGGAGGCTGCAGCTAGAAGGCGTCGAGCCGGCAGCAGCAGCAACCCACCCCAGCTGAGCCCTACACTGCTGCCGCTGGGTTTTTCTCCCCTCCGATCAGGCCCCAAAAAATCTCCCTGTCATGCCGCAGCAGCCGGGGGAGGCCAGAGATCGCCTTTAGCCCCCCTCCGGATCCTCCGGGCCCAGGGCTCCAGCTCCCCCCGAGGCAGGGCAGTTACTTGCCTACTATTAACCCCTCCCTACCCCCCCCCCAAAAAAAAAAAAAAAAAAAAAAAAAAGCCACCTGAGCTACAAACTCGAGTGGCCGTGGCAGATGTAGCAGGCCCACGGGGGGGATCTTTGAGTCCCCCCTTCCCACCGAGCCTTCGACACGCGTGGGGGGCGTACTGGGGGTGCCGAGGGTATGGGTAATGATGTGCTGGGCTCCGGAACGGGTAAACGATGTTGTTTTCGGATTTGCATTAAAAACCTGAATGGCTGATTGAGGTGTAAATCTCTGAAAAGCTGCGTTTAAGCCTCCTGGCCCACTAAGTCCGCCTGCCCCGGGAAGATAGGGCCTATCGAGCCCTGCCAAACCGGAGGGCCTGCCTCTTCCCCTCGCCTGGCCGATCGTTATCGACAGCACGAGTTTATTCTCGGCCGGTGATTAGGGTGAAATTACTCGGAAGCCCAAGTGCGGCTGGTCGATGCGGAGGCGAAGGCCCTGGGACGGGCGGCAGATGGCCGCAGCCCCGAAGACCCCCCCTCCTCCCAATGGCAGCGACCTGGGGCTGGAGCTCCCACCCGCGACCTCCGACGTGCGTGGAGGGCTCCTGCGTCCCTGTCCCCCATCTCGGCTCTCGCTGCCCAAGGGCAGCTCCCCCCGATCCCTTACAGCTGCCTCGCAGAGGGGCTCCAATCTGCTTGCCCGTTGCCCTTAATTTTTAGCATCCCCAGATGAGGTTGCTGCCCCGGCCCGAAGTGAAAAGAAAATGTGGACGTTGGTGCCCCGGTATTGCTCTGATTTCTTCGGTTAGCTGAGCACAACTTTCCATTCGTGTTTATTCATGCAGTTTCTTATTGAGCTCCACATCGCACTGGCCTGGATTCCGTGTGTAGGGAGAAGATAGACAAACATCGCCTTTTTCTAGAGCACACTCACACACACACACACACTCACACGGGCGTGCAGAGGCACACACGCGAGTCCACAATACCCCCGTGGCCTGTAGCTGCATCACCACCCTGTAGAGAGAGCCCTGACACACACAAGTTTGTAGATGGAGTATAAAAAAACAAGGGGGGAAATGAACCAAACCATCCAGTTGCGGATGGAAGGCAGGGAGGCAAAGGGAGGGGAGAGAGAAAGAGTTGGGAAGAAAAAATACTGAGGATACAACCGATGGCCGGGCTAAGTATTTTGTTTTGGCACAGCAATAACAAAGGGCAAGGGCTGTGGGGACAGAGCTACGATTAAATGATGGTAAAGGGTTTCTGTCTGGGGAGGCACGTCTGTTCTGGCTTGTTTTCGGCGCTGTTCTTTTTTATTTGGAATAGAAGTGTTTTCCGAGCAGTAGGCTTCAAAGCGCCTCGGCACCTCGGGATCGGCGGGAGAAGCTAAATGCACAAGAGTAATGAATAAATAAAGGCTAGATGTAAATATCTGGAAGAGTGTGCTTTGAATCGCCTTGCTGTAACCGAGAGGAAGTGGAAGGATCCGCTCCCCATATAGCAGGCAGGTCCTTTGCTGAACAGGTCGAAATAAAGAAGAAAACTACACTGGAAGTCAAGATTTACAATATCTAAAGCCAGGCTGCGAATGATTTTAATTCCAGTCCTAGCTATTAGAGGGAGGTTTAGCTCTACTGCAAATATTTGCTTTTTTGTCCCCATAGAAACATCATTAGGGGAAGTTCATTTAATAATAAGGTCAATTAAAGAGTATTTTTCAATGAGTGGAGGAAAAATTGCTTTCCTACTGGAATAACCTCTCCAGCAATACCTGGCAACAACAAAGTAGTGCTGCAGTGTACCACAGCGTGCTGGTTTGAGAATGGGCCCGGAGGGGTGTGTGTGTTTGGGTGGGTGGGTGAGTGGGTGGGTGGGTGTGCACGAACACGTGTGAACACCCACGTCCACCCAGCGTGGCTGTGTGCACACGCTGATGGGGTGGAGTCTTCGTGTACAACGTGCACACACGCACGCTCACGTATGTATGGGGACACACGTACACATAGACATGTGCGTGTTTTCGGATCAGAGTAGCTCTTGTAATGTCTTGTAGAACACTGCATATTCCCCTTTAATATCTAAATAGGTCAGTAATGTAGTTCAATAACATTGGAGGTGCCCGTATATTCTCTCTCTTCAGCCTGTGATAAAACATTCTTTAAGACTATTGGGATTTTACACTGTAATTCTATTAAATAGTAATTGAAGGGTCGCGAGAGGCTATGATACAGGATCAGCAGTGTGTAAGCTGTCCGTTTGAACTTTAATTTGGAATCATAGGCAGATGGGATCACGGCCTCTTTGTGGTGCTTGCAGATTTAAAACTAGCCGGCACATGGAGGAGGGAAAAAAAAACTGCAATGCAGATTCATTCATTAAACATGAAAGGTTAGTGGAAGAGAGGATAAACGCTTAGACGTCTAGGTAAACACAGAAATATTCTTTCCTCCCATCGCTTCCCTCCTACAGTAACCCCCAAGTATCTCAGTTGCTGATTTTCCATTGTTATTACAAATTACTTTCCTTTACATCCCCAGTGGGGATAAGTGTACCTGAACGACTTATTTATACCCGAATCACGGTCCATCTGCGAAACTTTTATTCCACTTTCGGCCGGGGGGGATCCAGCTTTATTTGCTTATTTACCCTTCCTCTGTCTGCCCCCTACTCCTCGTTTGACTCCTTTTAACGCCGTCTCCTTCAGAGGGGTGCCGGAGCCAAGCCCGGTGCCGAGCTGCGGGCACAGCAGAAGGGAAGGAGCTGTTTGCAGCTTAAAGGGATAAAAGAGCGCGCTGTGAATTGACCTCCCCTAGCCGGAAGGCGAGTGGTAAAAGCGATGCTCTGCAGGGGGAACCGCGAGTGCAGAGCGCGGCCGGGAAGCGTGGGCACCTCCGTGGGTGCCCGTCCGTGGGTGCATTTTGGCCAACTCTTAGGCCCAAAGCCGGTGTAGTTCCACCTTATCTGAAAACAAAAGACTTCCCAACTGCGAGAGTCAGATCCTCCCCCCCCCGCTCCCCCGTCCCCCCTCCCCCGGCTGTATCGTATTAAAAAGGAGCTTTCATTGTTTATTTCTAAATATTTGTGAAGCAGACAGTGGATGGGTTAACCTAATTAACACATCCGTACTGTATATGCGTGGACCAAACGGTACAGCGGATTTCTAATGCGATGGTTGAATGTGATAGTCATTTCTGTGTTACAGGAGATTACAGCAACACTGGAGCATTTCCAGATTGTAGATGGTTTTAGATGTTGAATTTCCAGATGAGTATTTACCATCATAACTAATTTAAGACCATTATTAAATAGAAATTCTCAGCAGGGCTCTTTAATGATGGAACACGTTACTAATTACAGAGTTTACGCTCTGTTTTGGCTAAGCAGTCTAGAGGGATGGGATTGTGCTCTGCATGCAAAGCCAATATTACTAACGAGGAGGCATCATACCCCTAACATTTCAATCATATTATTAAAGAAAGCCACTTCTTGCCTTATCTGGGAGAGGAAAGAGCGACAGCGATTTGCTTACCGGGCTCCCAGCCCCTGGAAAGAGCCGGAGTCGGGAGCAGCATCCCTCCCCTGCCGGTCCCCCCCCCGGCAGCGGCGGGCAGCCTGGGCCCGCTGCCACCAAAAGGGCCTTAGGGACAGCCAGGGGGGGCTCCCCAGAGAGGGCTGCCCCTGCCCCATTCCCCTCAGAAGCCACAGACAAGCACACCGCTGGGGCGGCCGCACAAAGCCGGGCGAGGGGCGCGGATTTGGAGGGACCCCCCCCATATCCCTCCCCCGGTGACGGCGGGTCCCTGTGTGCGGGCGCTCACGTCGAGGCCCGGAGCTGCACTGTCGGAGGGAAGAAGGGAGCCAGCCTCCGGGCCAGGGGCTGCCGGCCCCGAGCCCCCTGCCCTACCCCTCCAGGAGCTGGGAAGCGGCGCCCCCCGGCCCGGCCAGGTTCAGCCTCCACGGCTCAGCCTCCGCCGGGCCTCCCGAGCCTCCCCGCCGCTGTCCCCCGGGTCAGGCTGCACGTGCGGCTCGGGCACTCCGCTGCCCTCGCCATTGCTTCGCAAATACAATAGCCCTGCAGACTGTGAGGCTCCTGAGAGCCAGTGCTTATTTACTCATCTCCGACGTGGGCCACCTAAAATTACATTTAGTTTCCCCTGACAATGGCAATTTTCTCCTTCCCCACCCACTTCCCAGCCCACCTCCCCCCTCTCTCCAGGTTACGGAGCACGCTGTTGCGCTCAGCCCTGGTGTCAGTGCCGGATTTTCGTTGCCCTTGAAAGGACGACAGACTGCTCTCAGCCTGTTCTCATTCTCGCTATCCATTAATGTATTTGATCCGGACGATTAATAAGTACCGAAGACAGGTTTGCAATAACCTGCTATTACGTTCAATGGCAGCTTTGCCCGCGTACAGACTTTTTGGATTGGCTCGCTCGCTCTGCCTATCTTTAAAAGGTGCATTATCTCTCCTTTCTGCGGATATACGCACGTATATATATCCACAGGAATACACAAACGCATTTCCTCTTCATACGCACGCACGTACTTGCAAGCGCGGGTTCTTGTTTGCCACTTTTGCCCCCAACGTGGCATTGCAGAGCGCACAGAGCAGGGAGGCACAGGGACACAGAGCAGCGGCCGCGGGCTGGAGAGGCTTTTCCCTCTCCTTCTCTTTTCAAGAACCCTTTCGTGCCATCTAACCACCAACCCGAACATAACATCTCAGCGTGGATTTGAGGGAAATGAAACCGTCTTCCCCCACCGTGTGCTTGCGAGGCAAACAGCGGTAACTGTTCCAAAGGGATCCTCCCGGGTTTGCTGCAGCGGCTCTCCTTCCATAACCAGGGCGCTCGCTGCAAGCCCGGCCGCCGTGCTGAGGCCTCCCGGTCTCCGGGACCTTCACCTCGACGGGGCGGCCCGTGCCGTGCCGTGCCATGCCAAGCCGTGCCGTGCCGGGCGAGGAGCCCGTGAGCGGAGGGAAGCGGCACCCGGGCCGCCCCGGGCGACACCTGGAGGCGGGCAGGAGACGTGGGGGGCTTCCGGGCCCCCCTGCCGCGCCGAGCCGAGCCGTGCCGGGGCGCTGCCCCCTCCCCAGCCAGGCCTTCCCGTTCCCCCCTTGGCCCGGGCACCGTGGCCCCGGCGGGCCCCGCTCCCGCCGCCACCGACGGCGCCTGAGCCCGTTTGGAAAGTGACTCATTCTGTAAATAATCTTTGACGTCCCCACAAAGCCGCCCTCCGAGAGGAGTTTATTAGCACGGAGCCATTAAAACAGATGTCATGTTAGCTTCCCCGTGACATTTGGGTGACACATCTCTCCCGATGAATTGCTAATTGTCTCCCCGCCCGCAGTAAACATCCCGCTCCATTGTCTGCGCTCAGGAGAGTTGCTGCTGCAAAACGCGGTCCTTCGCCGCCGGGGAGACCTCTCCGGGAGCATCCTCCCCTGCCCCAGCCGCTGCCCTTCCCGCACGGCTCCCGCATCCCCTGCCTACCCGGGAGCCCCGGTCCGTTCCCCACACCTGGCGGGCCCGGCCCGGCCCGGCTCGACGGCCCCTGCTCCTTCCTCGCCACATCTCTCCCTCCGTGGCCCTGGAGCACCCCCGGCCCTTGTGTCCCTTGCCAGTCCGGCGCCCTGCCTTTCCTTCCCCGGCTCCCCCGCAACGTTTCTTTTGCCTGGAACAAAAGGTGTGTGCGACGGGGTGGGGGGGAGCTGCCAATTTGCAGCGCAGCGCAGGCACGGTGGTGACATATGTCATATTCTGGAGACTTCGGATGTGAAAAGCAGGGGTGTGCATCGCCGAGCAGTCCCCCGGTGGAGGCACTCGGAGGAAACCGTCCAAAGGCTCGGCGGGGATGAGGCGCAGCAGCCCCGGGGATGAGCTTCCAGCTGAGCGGCTGCCTGAATGCGCCCCGACGATGTACAGAGGGTTTCATATTCATAGCCCTTGCCTGTACATTGACACATAATCTCTCGCCCTTGTTAATTCTCAAAAGATACAGAGATAACTAATCCTCCCAGATAGATAGACACGGGCAGATTACGTGAGTGCAATCTATCTATCTGTCTGGGTATCCACATGCACCGGCAGGCGTAGAGCGATTTTACAGGGTTTTCTTCCAGAGCACTACACAGAGGTAAGCAGGCGCAGAGCCCGACCTACCAGAAATGCAGAAATATTCGGTGAGGGTAGGCATATGCGTCTCCCTCAGACATTTGGAGCTACCTTGCGCTTTAGTTTTCATGTACGGCACTCACTTTCTCTCCCTTTCCTTTGCCACAACGTGCCTGAGTTATACGCGAACACAGCTCTCCTTAGAGAGGAAAATTATGAAAAGAGGGAAGGAGAGGCGAAAGACCAGGTAGAGACGGAGTCTTTTTTTTTTTTTTTTTTAAAGAAAAAAATCCAAACCAGCGTTTGAAATGATTTAGCTGCTGGATAAAAAAAAAAAAAAAAAAAAAAAAAAAAAAAAAAAAAAAACACTATTTGGCATAAACTGAGACATTATTTTGATTACCCCAAAGTGCACCCGTTCTCACGCCCGCCAGCATTTGCAGCGAGAGTTACCTGGGCTCAGCTCGCTTTGGCGTTGGCTTTGTTCTGATTTTTAGCATAGATCTTTTGTGGATGACAGCCGCAAAACAAAGCGGTGCTGGGATGCCTGCTAAATCTCCCGCCGGGGGTGCCGAGCCCCTGCCCGCCCCCAGCCCGGGTGTGCTCCCCCCGGACCCCCGTGGGGCCAGCGCCCGTCCCCGCAGGCTGCTGTAGGACCGGGCTTCCAAGGCGGCTGAGTTTGTAAATACCACGGCTGGGGGGGTACAGGAGGAGAACGAGAGCGTGGGGGGGCACAGGGAGGATCGGGGGGGGGCAGCAGCTCCGGGAGGTGCCGGGAGCGCGCCCGGCGGTTGCGCGCCCGGCGGCTCGGGCACCCCTGGGGTCTCCTGTGGCACCCCGCTCCGCGGTGCCTATTAGATGTCATTGTCTTACAAATGAGGAGACACCGCTACCATCAGAATAATAACGCACTTCTTGAAAACCCAAGTCTCTTTTAGCGGGTCGCCAGAGGCAACGGGGCTTTTAGCGCTAAAATCGGATTCCTCCCGCTTGCGACTTCCCCGTGTCCTGATGTCCTGAAACTGTCCGTCCTATTTGTAATCTTTGTCCTGCTATTAGCAATACAATACGCATTGATCCGCACAGGAATGATCCCGGATGAATTAGTTCCACAAGGGTTCTTCCCCGAAAAAGGGTACACTCGCTCCGCTCCGCACATGCGGCGAGCAAGTTTTCCCCTTGTCAGGAAACTGCAATTTTCGGGAGGGGGGGGGAGGAGGGAAGGTGGGACACGGGACTTTGTCACTGAATCTGGGTCACCAAAGGAAGGTAGCTCATGCTCCCTTGCCAAGACTCTTCCCTCCGGCTAATGACTTTGTTTGATGCTAGTGAAGTCGCTAAGGCTCTTTTTTATCTGCAGGTCCAGAGCAAATGTTGAAGAATCCTCGGATTTTGCACCTCTCTGCTGCGGCTGTCAATGACTCAGGCGCTCACTCCGAGAATTACCGTGTGTCAGAGGGGAAACAGCTCACTGCAGACAAATGGGGGCTGTGTATTAGGAAACAGCTTTTCGAGCTGCATTGTTCAGACTGATGCTTACTTCTCCCATTACAAAATCGAGATGCTCCTCGGTCTCATCCAACACGCTAGTGTTACACCTCGAGAGAGGAAAGTCCGAAAAACTGAAGGATGGAAAACGCAGGCAGGAAACAAGCCACATCCCCCCTCCAGAATAAAAACCTTCTCACCAAAATAACGCACTAAATAGAGCCCGAATCTATACGTAATCAATACTGATCTGGAACCAATCTGTTCCTGGCTGGCTGCATGCGGATCCCAGGGCTGCAAGTGCTTGTGATTACATGGAGTGGGAGGGTCATTTTCTAACAAGGGTGCTCACTGTATCTGAGCTCCAAATTATCCAGAGAGGACAGATGGCCCTTCTGATCTTATAATGAGAGCAGGGAGTGATTATCAGTCTGAACCAAAAAAATGATGCTCTGCTGACATATTTTCACAGTTCTAAAATCTGTGCTTGCACTTGTGCCTCGCTTCATATCCCTCGTCGTTTAAATTAAGCATCGTTTGGGATTTTGGAGGGCTGTGTGAAATCCGTTTATTTATCTCTGTCTGTGCGTCTCTGCCTCTCTCTCCATGTATCTATCTAGGACATGTGTACAGACACAAAACAAAGGAAAGCAAAAGGTCACTTCACAGGAACTCTTAAGCCAAATCACGCTTGGCAAAATATTTATATATAAATATATTTGCCAATAATTAAGAAGCCCAGCTGCCTCCCGGATGCCTAGATTTTATGCTTGCTTCTTGGCAGTTTTCTGGAGCTGTTGCATTCCATCTAGTTACTGTAACACACGGGTTGTCAGCCCTGACTCGAGCTCCTTAAAAAAAAAAAAAAAGAAAAAAAAAAAAGATGCTGTTATATGTACTATATATACAGACATATTTGATTCACGTTTTGTTTAATTTTTTTTTTTTTTTTTCCGGAAGTATCTGTGGCAGACAGCAGAATATCCCATGGAGGACAAATAAACTCATGATGGATGAGGAGGTATTTCTTTTATTTACAGATTGCTGCGATTTCTCGGCCTAAAAATAGTGTTAGTTTGCCTCTATTCAGAATAGAAAGGAGGCCCAGGGAAGTTTTCAAAATAGCTCTGATGACTGCCAGGAGTCAGATCTTCATCCTTTCCCTGTTCAAGTCTCTAAGAGGTGAGCTTGCTATTGCAAAGAAGTTTGGTCAGTTCAAACAAATTAAATCAGGGGACTGTTCAGCGGTTGCACAGTCATTTCACTCTCCTATTTGCACTGTAATATTGCATTACCCTCTAATTGTCACATATACTTTTCACTCTCCAAATATGAAAGACAAATATTGAATCCATTTAAACTTGTACAGTTATCAGGCGGAACGGGCGGGCGAGGAGAGCATTTTTGGCGTGTTCATGCTGCCATCTACTGGTCACACAGCTCTCAGCGGTTTCCTCGTCTCAAACTTTTCCCTATTTTCAGGGCGGAGAGGAAAAGGTCTACAGCAAACAGTAGGAAATGCAGCTCGATAATGTCGCCAGTAGGTCTGGGAGGTCGCCACGCCATTCATTTTAAGCACAGGAATGGCTCTTTTTTCTTTGCCGGAGCTATGCTCCCTGCCCAGAGCTATAAGCCCATGCAGGTACCTTTACAAACATCAGCTCTAGACGTAAGGTGATTTTTTGCAAAGAAGTCTGGATATTTTTTTTTTTTATTTTTCATATATATATATATATTTATTTTTCAAGAGATTCCAATAGTGTATTCCTTGTAGAATAACTGTTTGATTTGCAGAAACAAACAAACAACCCCCCCTGTATGGTTACCAATGCCATATTTAAAGGCAGCTATTCTTAAAGTTTCCCACCTGAATCCCATGCCATGAGGCGTGCCATAGCACTTAAATAACAGCACTGTGACTTAGTCTGTGTTTTGTCAACTCTTTCTGTAAAGTGCCTTGTTTTCATAGCAGAGGTGCTTTCCCTGAGGTATCATCTCATATTATTGTCTGTTTGTTTCCAAATGACTGTTGATTGATTTAAAATAATGACACCATCTAGTAATTTTATCCCATGGTGTACATAAAAGACTCTTTCAAGGACAGTGTATCAGGAGAAATGAGTAGAGTAATACTTAACATTTCCACCTGTAGATTGCCTGGGTCAGAGCCAGAGACGCCTTAACTATCACTTAATTACTGAGGTTTGAGCTAAGCTCCAGCAAAACTATCACAGCACCCTGCAGGTGCTCACTGTATAGCAACTGGCTCTGAAGGCATCAAGCAGCTTTGGGCCTTGGGCCCAGCATATACCTCAAGTGAAGCACCAATTTCCAGAGTCCACCTTCAGAACCTCACTCAGGGGACAATGATTTGTCCTCTTAAAAATATTGCCACCGCCATGGTTTCTTAGGATGTGAGAATTGTGGGTACTGATTCTTACTGCAAACCACAGTGGGGTATAACCACAGTTAACTGTACAAAAACTTTTATTTTCTATGTGACAGAAGTCTCAATTAAGGAGAGAATTCCTGACTGAAAGCATTGACTGGACAGGCCGCATTCCCTTACAGCAGTGACCTACCTAAGTCCTAAGCAGTGACTTACCTAAGTTCCATAATGCCTTGGATTTTATCTTTTGGAGACAGGTTTCTTAGGAAGCATTTCTGAGTTGTCTGACATGCTCTATTTGTAATTCTCTCTGACTGGTTTAGCCACCCTCCTGCTCAGCCTCCCAGCTCCTGGGGCACCTGTCCTTTGGTACCAGGTACATGGTGTCCATGACATATAACCAGAGGAGTGGTGCAGTGTGAGGTATTTGAGGCACTGAGCAGTAGAACAAGGCTTTCATGAACCAATAGAGAGGCATATCCTTCTCTCTGAGGTCTCTGGTTGTCAGTCCATCTTTAAGTGCTGCTTATTTCTGATTAAGCAATATGGTGTTAGCTGTAGCTGTGTGAAGCAGCTGTGACAGCCTTTGACTCTTACAAGATTTTGGTCTAGCTAGCCATTGTGGGAAGTCACCTGACACCTGCTTTTCTTTTACTGCTGATAGCCTGACTTTCAATGTCCATGGAGATTCTCTCTCAGCATGTTTGAACAGTATCATTATACAAACAGAGCATTATATTTAAAAGAATGTAGCAGGACTCCTGACAAAGTGTGATATATTTGTGGTACATTCTGCTTGCGTGACATCCACAGTGTGATATCCACAACTGCTGTGATCCATGATCATTGTTTTTTAATCAAATAGTCACTTTCACTTATACTTGCAAAATGCACTAACACACTATGATATAGAGCTGTAATGCAGCATAGACTATCTGCACACATTTAACCTGTGTGCTGCTCTCAAATACCTGTGCCTCATAGGTAGAACAGATGGCTGTAGATGTTACATGATATCTCTAGTTAAATGCATCTCTGCACATGAGAAAGCTATTTTTGGGCATTATAACATATGATCATATGGGTCCTCTGTGCCTGAGATGTAAGCTTGGTCTCTGGACAGAGCACAGCTGAGGCATTTTCTCAGCTTGAGCTGGGGTAGATGAGAAAGGTTTGTGTCATTTTATAACTATGTATCTGAATGATTCAGAAATCATGTCAATGGGGTCTGTGTTCAGACCATTGGCTAGCTTTTATTAAAAATAAATTATTTTTATTCAAGGGAATCATCTAGAGTTTTTTACAAGTGAAGACATCATGAGGGATTCTGAAAAGCCCAGTGGAAAAAAGTATGCTATTGTTGTTTTAAATAATGTTCAACATATGACACTGTGAAACATAATGAACAGTCTGAACATCTTGCTGCATCACTAATTCATAGTAATACAATTCTTTTTTTCCAAGATGGTTTGCAGTACTTCTTGTACTAACATGTAAGTGGTACTTTTATGTCAATTGATGCCTACTATACAACATAATTAGAAGATTTCAAAACTGAGGGATTTTATTCTACAGAAAGGTTAACATTTCAAACTTTCCTTTCATGACATCTAAAAGGCAAAATTCTGAAACTTTAGATACTCAGTAATATATGTGACCTATCAAAATATTCCATTTTAGTAAGGCTGGAACACTTCATGTTGTTATGGCTTTCTTTTGACTTAATAATTTCAAATTTTCTACTCTGTTAATCTGAAATATAAAATCAAACGGAAGCACTTCTACAACTTAGAAATGAAATATTCCAATATTCTTTGCAAATTTCAGCAACCAGTTTTGAAATTGACAAATTATAACATTTTTTACTAGCTCTAATTACTAGATAATAAAGTGGATAGAAGGATTGGAGACTGACTGTTCTACAAAATAATCATTTACACTGAAACTGATCACTCTTATTATGATTTATCTGCTGAAATGTTTATATAAATTATGAAACAGGGGAACTCACATTTAACTTAAATAGTATTCAGAGCAGAACTATTGAGATATTGAGATCTTAAGAACTCCTTAAGCATTATTCTGTCTACGCTGAGATTCCTACAATAAGATAAAGCACAATGGAACCAACAATATTTATTTATCTTATTTATTTTGTTTTGAAAAAAGGAAAACAGTATCCTGTTTACAGTATAACAATGCTTCTAGGTGTTTAAAACTAAAGTGAGTTTGGGTAAACAGGAACTTCGCCATACATCTTCACACATAAGTTGCAAACCCTACTCCTGGTATTGAGCATCTCTTTAGGAATGATTAACGCTTCCCATGCTGATCTGGCTTACACAGTGCTCAGCTGGGAGTCTTATTTCAGAGAAGATGCGGTTAAGCAGTACATCCTAAAGAATCATCTGCCTAAGAGTCAGGTTCCTAAATCCCTTGTAGAGTTGTATACCCTGATGCAAGCTCAAGCTCAAGTGCTTGAAAACTTTTCTGTACCTTTCCCTCCAAACTATATACATAGAATTTAAACATTTTTTCTGTCTATTCACCTGAACTAGATGTGGTGAGCTACTTCCTCTTTGATTTTTTTCCATGCTTTTACCAGTGGGAAGCATAAAATGAAGCCTGTCTTTCATAGGGGACCAAAGCATATCTGTGCTAAATTTGATGCTGCAGACCGAATAGATTAATTCTGAATGAATGCCAGTCTTACCCTGGTGATATGTACTTTCATAAAGTGCTCCACGGCCCATCTCCTCTTCTAATATATTGAAGTGACATATTTTCTGGTCTCCTTTGGCTTCTGGTAGGACTAATTTAGTCCTAACAATCATAAGTGTTATAGAAATACTGTGCATTTTAGAACAGAAACTTTGACATGATACAAGTTAGACCTTGTTGAGCAATCTGGATAATCATGTGTTTTATGGCTTTCAGATGTTCTTGCTGCAGCACATAGGTCCATAAATATTTAGAACAGGGAGTGTATGATCCATTTATGGCTATTTTATGCAGCATTGTTTTTCTTTACTGGTGTTTTCTATCTCATATATGACTGCAGCATTTTAGTTTTCAAATAGGAAATATTTGTATTTTTGTCCATTGAGCATCTTGTATCACAGAAGCATTGAGCTGATCAGAAGATGAACTCTATTTTAACACCTACAAACTGGAAGGCATCAACAAAGATTAGCTGGAGAAAAATAAAGAAATAATCTATGACAGTGTTGAGAATGATTCCCAGAATTTTAAATACTTGTTAAAGGCTTTGCTGTATTTCACTTCAATAAACATCATGCTCCAGTTACTACTTGAAACCATAGGGGCATTATCCTGTGCAGCACTTATCAATATTTTAACATGTGAAAGTCAAATGATGTTGAAACATTGAACTATATTTCCATCTGTGCAAGCTAAAATGGTACAAATGCATCCCGTGTAATGGAATACTACATCCCTAGTTACTTTCTTACAAGTGATACCTGATTCCTCTGTATTTTCTCTAGTTGTTTCCATTGCTCTGATGGTGCCCAAAGGAAGACTGTTGTTTAAAATTAAAGTTTATAGCATCTAAGTAGTGTTTACCCAATCTGCTTTAAATCTATAGAAAACAAATGTTTGGAACATGCTATCAAAATTGATAACTGAATTTCAGTTGCCCTTGCCTTAATACTAAATCTGCCCTTGTGCATGCTTTTTTTTTTTTTTTTTTTTTTTTTTGTGGAAACGGGTATTGGTACCAAAATTGACCCTGAGAGTAGCTAAAGCATATAGCAGGGGACAGCAGAAATACACTTTTACTGTGAGAAATTCTGGGAGCTTTGCATTTTCCATGTACTGCTGAGTGGGCAGTACAGAAAAGGATTGCATGTCCATCATAAGACAGAAAACACCAGAAGATGGAAGCTGATGCTTCTCTGAAACCTCTGGGAAGACTCAGTCCATTTGTAGAGATGCGCTGTGACCAGGATGCATTAGCATCCTGGGCAAAGCAGAGCATGACGATTTTCTCTCTTTTCACACTAATACAGACACATACAGCAATCAGATCTGTGCCTTTCAGTACCCTGCTGTCCAGCAATGGACTGTACTTCAGAGACTCAGTTATACATGTGCCAAGTGAGAAAGCTAAATTGTGTTTGTTGAAAACAACCAATCATTGTTCACAGTTTTCCAGGGCCTTGCTGACTCTGTTTATATATATATATATATATATATATATATTCTCCTTGTAGTCTATTACTGTTGTTCAACAGTGTTTCAGGGAATGAATTTCAGGGGCTTCCCATCCACCTCGAATTGACTTGATCCATTACCCTGTAAATGCTGTAAGTGCATCCAGTAGAAGACGTGCAATCATTTGGTCAATATGTTTCTCCTACGCTGAAGATACTGCAACTACAGTATCTTAAGAGCTGGTACAGTTATGCAGAAGATACTGTGTCAGTAGACCAACCCCAGGCTAGAGCATCATTACTGCAGGATAATTGTGGTGCTGGATTATTACATGATTCTTTCTGCAATGCTCTGCTTTTTCCATGATTGCTTATAGGCTGAACATTTCCCCTTCTTGGTTTCCATTGGATCCTGACATCTGCATTTTCCATTAGTGTGTCTGTCTGGCTTCCTATTTTCCTTGAGTACTTGGACAGTGCTGTTCTCTGTCATTATTGCGACCCTTTCCCAGACAGTTCAGATGCTCTCAATCTGGATTAATTGCTTTAGGTTGGTCTCTCCTTGTATTCTTTTATATAAGCTGCAACAAAAGACTCATGTGTGTATCAGGATCCACAGGGAAAAATATTCTATTGTTAGAATTATAGCAGGCAACACTAAAATGGAGACATCAGACTTTGTGCAAGACCTTGATTTTTCAAATTCTTGCCCAGGTTATCAGTAGATAATTCCAAAAAGATCAGATGAAGTACTCAAGCTTACAAGAAGATACAACAAAGTTAAGTATGAAGAATACGGCCTTCTGAGATGTAATTCTGGCCTGAGATTTGTGATGGTCGATATTAAGTCAGCTCTAGCTTAACAGTAAAATCTTTGATGAGCTTTTGATAGTAAATGATGAACAAATATTTTAGCAAAGATTGGAGCAGAGCTGTGGTACCTGGATATCCAGGATGCCTGCAATGAAGATGGACATGGAGGTAAATAATGCCATCTCTGGTGTGTGACGCTGATATCAAATGTTTCGTGTTTGTGGTGCAGGTGACCTTGACTTCTGTCTATTCAGTGCATAACAACTGATATTGTCTGCAAAGTTATAAATGGATGCCAGAGTGATTATCTCTTTTAAGTAAGGGTTAAATGTACTTATTACACATTGTAATCTATCCCAATGGACATGCAGTATTTTAGATGGACTTTTGCACCTTTTTCTCCCAAGGAGATGATAAACTAATCTTCAGTTTGCCATAAAATTATCCTGTGTACCTAGCTTCCTATACAAACCTGGTACCGATTTTCATTACTTAAAATGCTAGATGATGCTGTGTCTGCCTGTTCAGGACAATCTTCTTGTTGCTGTGAACATGCATAGACTGACAAGTATCACACTATTTCATGTACTACAGGTGATATAAATCTGCCATGAGACAGAAAAGGGTATTCGATGTAAATAAATATGAAGCAATGCTTATGGGGAAAAAGCAGTCTATATAAGGCCGTGGCCTAAACGTACAGCGTGTCTTTGCCATGAATATTCTGTGCTGTTCTGAGCCCCCTCAACTCTAAAATGATATAGGAAAGGTGGAAAACGTTCAGAGAATGCTGACAAAGACAGTCAAGTGTATGGAATAATATTGTACAAGAAATGAAGGTGGAAGATTCAAAGCAAAGAGAAGGAATTATTCCCTTACGCAACGTCTGGAAACTGTGGAAACTTTCTGCTGCAGGATGCTGTGAATAGCAAAACCTGACCTTAATTCAAGAAGGGACAGGGCAAATTAATCAAAGAGAAACCCATTAGAACACTCTAAATATATGTTATTTTGGGTCTGGAAGTCCCTGAGCAGCAAGCTATCAGACTGTTATGGGAGTCTGTTGTGGGAGTTGGCTCTCTTAGAGACAGGTTACTGGCCTAGATGGATCTTTGTTAGAGTCTGCATTTCTAAATAAAATGACAGCTGTCCAGTGGCTACTCTTCCATTCAAGTTTCCTAGATAAAAATGCAAAACCACATTTGAGCCCCTTCCCTTTGAAGGGCAGCTGAACCAGGCTCTTCCATTTGTGCCTGGAGTCATGAACAACAAAACACATACTCGATGTACAGCCCAGGCTCTGCTCTAAAAGATTTGGTTTTGTGCCAACAAGGAATAAAAACACATTTTATTTTAGTTTTTATTTTTTTAAGTGCTGCTGCAAAGGAATGATGTCTTGAATTGTCTGTGCATGTTGCTTCCTGATGTCTTCTGTAACAATTTCTCCTGCAAAATGTATTTTTCCCAAGTTCAAATGGGGGAAGGACCCTAAGACTTACCATCTTAATTTCCCTCTCTGCTTATAGAAACTGTTTTTGAAGAGGTAGGTGGCTGCTTTAGTCAACCATTCTGAAGGTATTAGGATGGGCTTTGGGACCCAGAATAAAGCAGAAGGTTATGTAGTTTTGATACAGTTGGATGTCACTTAGTTTGGCAAGATCATCCTGCACCTGGAAAGGCAGGTAATAAAACAGCAACCTGTTTTCTACCTAACATATGGTATCTAGCCCCACTGGAGGCTTGTGCTTGGCAAGCAAAAACACTGCAAATTTGATTTAGGCACATATTCAATAGTAGTCATATGGTTTCCACACGTTCTGCTTTGGAGACAGGCCAGTGTGCACAAACAAGGGGATATATAATACCAGTAGTATGGAATTCTCTTCCTCTTTTCAGTTTTCACTAAAAATTAGGTGTCTTTGTTAGGGAACACAAACCATTCCTTCTGGCACAATAACCCCCAGCCCCTGGCCTTCCATTCATCTTCCTTGCATGTATAAAACAAGCTATGAGGTCTAAAGGATCACGAAAAGGACAGAAAAATACACTCATACAGTCTTCTTTATTTATATTTTTTTCACTTCGTTATTCACTTCATTATTTATTTCAATAAATGTTATCTCAAGTTCAGAGGTATGTGGCAATCCTAAAACAATGGCAACTGTAAGGAGTTGGCATCTTTGGAAATAAGCCACATTAAGCATCTGTATTTGAGATTTTTCTACCTCATTTACCTACCTAAGAAGAGTAAAATGGTGTCTGTCAACTGACATGGTTGGTGCTTTGTGGGATTAAATTCATGACTGGAGAAAATATTTTAAATTTCTGCCTGAAAGACACTATGTATTTGTGAGGTGTTACTGTGTTTCAACTGTGAGTGATAACATGCAAGTTCAACTTATTCATTGCACTACGTAAAAGCAGTGTATTAACCTATCAGAGGGAATCATAGTTCCAGTTTGGGATGGATTAGTGATCTCTCTAAATGCATGAATATATTCAAACATAACCAGACTGATGAATCTATTTACTCAAGAGACAAGCTGCCATGGTGCCATTGTCAGAGGGAGCAGGAAAGAGAGGAGACTATGCCAGGGTGAGAGTCAAGACAGCATTTACAGCTACTGTTAAACTGTTCAACAGTTTGGCAGTTCCTCCTCTGCTGTCTGAAGGCAAATGATTACCTGAGATAGCAGTTGGACCATTAAGGCAATACCATATTTCATGCTATTTCATGTGTGCCTTACTGCCAAGAAATTCCAAAGACTTATGTACTTTTCTTCCATTTCCAAATTTGTAAGTTTCATCCATTTACTTACTGGACTTGAATCTGGGGATATCCTCTGGGTTGAAAAGAGAGTTGTTAATAAGTTGGCCAAACATTTGACCATGAACATTTCGAAGAATAATTGCTGGCTATTTGGACATAAGACAATTTAATTCATACACAGAAAATCATGGCTATATTTGAGATCTGTAGCTCTGTACCCACTACAGAATAATTAATCTCTCTCTCTAGAAGTGAAGATGTTTTGAAGGAGCCCAGCTGTTTGCAGTCATGTGGCTACTGAAAGTTCAGGTGGAACAACTGTCCTCAGGTCTGCAGGCTGCAGAAATTTTGCAGTATGAATGCAAACACTCAGTAGCTGAACACTGAACCCAATCCAATTCACGGCCCTGGAGCCCTTATCAATTGCATCATGTTACCGAGCTTAGAGATGTAGACATCTGGGAAATTTTGTTTAAATAACTGGTTGGCATAGAGGCTGAAATGAGGATTCAAAGTACTGAGGATTTTTTTGTGTTCTGGTGAGGTTTCAAACTTAGCCCTGTCACTACCTAAGCTGAGTATTTGTTACCTCACCTCCTCAAGATAATATCCTTGTTACCCCACTGTTAAAGTGAATAAAAAGCAAAATTTTAAAATATGATTTAAAATTATGATTATGAATAATCATGAAGTAAGGTTGTTAAATCACATTTTGGAACTGATGTGTGAACTTGATTTACAGCGCAGGCTGGTCATCTCTTGGCTCTGGCATTATCTGACATTATGTGCTGACACTGTTGGCACCTTTGACATAAGAAAAAATGATAGAAAATCCTAAAGAGACTCTGAAATGTATATTGAAATGTATATTCTTTAATGCTTTAAGTTGGAAGTAGGGAAGAGAAGAAGGACAGCCCTTGTGTTCAGGTCAGCCTGTGAGAATTCAAGGCTGAGGTTGTTCCCAGTGTAACAGCGAGGCTACCACCAACAAACAGGGTAGCTCTGAACATGTCACTGCAGGGCACCAAAGCAGATGGGTGCTTCCAGGCCTGCCACTGTGTCCTGTAATATTAGTGGATCTGTAAAAAGAATAAGGTATACAGGTGCTGTGTAATCCCCAAGGCCCAGGAGGAGGAGCAGGAAAGAATGGTCTGGCTTTCTGATGGCAGCAAGCTCCAGGGACTGATGGTGTCTTCCTTGGCTCATGTGATAAGGGAATTCTCCCCAAAAGCCAAATCCATGCCTTTTTAAATACACATTACTTTGAGTCTGGCCACTTCATCTAGCCTGCAGATTCTGGGCAAGGAGGTGAAGCACAGCACTGAAGACTTTCACTCCCTGCCTGACACATTCCTCTCTTAGGTTATTTAGTGTCTAGAAGGTGACAGTACAGGTCTGTTGGTGAACAAGCATTGTTAAATATGCTGTTCAAAAGCATGCATCTGGAACAAGGCATTTCAGCATCTCTCTCCCCTGGAGAGTCGAGCAGAAGCCAGAGTTGTTCATATGTGTGTGAAAAACAAAGGCACATAGCAGCAGCATGAGACGAGAAAGGGATCTTCAACAGTTACACTTGCCAACAAGAATGACACTGGCATTTGGCACTTCTCTGATGCCTTTTAGCTCAGTATATTAAAGAACTGTGCAAAGATAAAATCTCTTGGTGAGGGTTATACTGAGAGAAGGAAATTGACTGGCAGATTAACCTCATGCAGATAACTCTTCCTAAGCATTCCTGTTTGGGGGTGAGGGGTGGGTGTTGACATTGTAAGCTTGAGATCTTTCTCTTAATGCATTAAGTATTTTTCCAAATTTAAAATATCCCAACTGTTTTTTTCCTCACTGACCAGAAAATATCAGCCTAGAAACACTGGTTAGAGTTAGATAAAAAATCCCAAATAATTTAGCCTGTAGGTGTCTCTTTATATGGACCATGCATGAATAAAAAACTATCCCTCTCTCCTTGTTTCTCAATTACTTCTGTATTTCCCTTCTCTTTTTTGTTTCCTTCATGCATGTATAGTCACAGTGAGTAAAACAAAAAGGTACAAGTGTTGTTGAAGTACAAACCTCAGTGATTTTTGCTTTTGAGACCTTTCTGTACATCAAGATCTTTCTGCTTCAGAGGAAAATATGGGTCTTCTGGGAGAAAGTAGGTAGCATCAGAGAACTGGACCAAGGAAACTCCAGCTCTCCTATGCTGACATGCTCCATTGCAGTACACCTCTCCTGGAGATAAAAAAACAGAGCTGACCATATACATAGGCATCTAGCTGTGCAATGTCACTGTTAAAAAAACACTTTGCACTGATTTTTCATCTCCTATGCCTAACAATTGCAAGTACAAGCTGCAAATCAGTGAGCAGTGATAGCTCTGGTAGCACATACTTCACCATTGTGTAAGTAGGGCTGGCACCATGTACCCTCTCAGGAGACCAAAGGGACTGCCACAAATTAGCATTCACTCCACCTGCTATGGACAAATATTCATTTGAATTTGTAGGGAAAAAAATCCATTTCTTCATGTTCTTGTGCTAATATAGTGAATAGGTGAAACATGCTTCATTAAGTGACATTTTGAACTTGCATTTATAGAAACTTGGTTTATTCATAAGAAAATTAATAACATCACTTCACATACAAAAATATTTCCTGTAAACAAATGTAAAGCATTTTTATTACCTGAAATATCTGAAGTCACTTCTCCCCATCCCTCCCTCTGCCAAGACTACCGATGTCTGTGAGCAGGATTTCATCTAGCAGTGCTGGGTGTAAGGAGGCTGCACAGGCACACAGAGCAGGCAGTGTGGCCTTAAGGCACAGATCACTCAGATAGCCTCTCTGCAAGCTGGCTCAGTCACTTCACATCATACCTGCACTGAAGCCACTGCTGTTCAGGCTTTGCTTGTCCCTGGTGGGGGCTGGAGAGTGATGCCAGGGCTTGGTGCAGCTCTAGCACCTGAATAGGCTGCCCAGGGCCATTTAGTGAGTCAGAAGATAGTAGATAGAAAAAAGTGGTCCTGATCTAGTCACCAGCACTACCTAGCTGTCACCAATTCCTCCTTCAATACCACCTACGCGGTGTTTTAAAGAGATTGATATAACCTTTCACAGACTTTGGCAGCCTTTTCAGAGAACTCATTTTGTTTACTATCTGTGTAACCAGATGTTGAGAAACTACATTTTAGTTGCCACGTCTCCTAGTGTTTCTGCTTATTTTCTACCACTCTTCCTGGTAGCAAAAATATTATTTATACCACTGTCTAGAAGAATATTCTCCATATCAATACTTTTGCTGCTTCTCCAGGATGCTCCCTTTTGGGCAATACTATTCTTGTAGTGACATAATGTCCACTATGCCACTGGATCCCTCCCTTTCCCCTATCCAGCTTTGTTCTGTTTCAATGGGGCAAATGCCTTTATTTTTAATTTCCTGCTCCAAGTGCTGCTATATGCTCCTAGACCTACCTGGTGACATTGTTGCTTGACATTTCTAAAACTCAGCTTCATGTGTTGCTGCTCTCTAATGAATCGAGTTCCAAGAACGTTCATATGTATATTCTAACTGTACATATGAACCATGAGATTATTTTCCTCATTGCCCAACAATTCACATTTTAAGTACCTAGTTGAAGATTTCAGTTCTTACTTCACTTTTTTGGGCAACAGCACTGTGCATGAGTGGCAGTGAAGTGAAATCTATACTGATACAGAGGGATTGCACAAAGGTAGCATCAGAAGACTGACTCCCCTGAGCTTTCACAGGACCACAATTTAATCTAGGTGAGTTAAAGGTGCTAGGGCAATGAGGCTCTCAGCCCTGGCATGAATTTTATCTATGGTGGTTAGGGAAAATATATCATTTGGGCTATTTTGGCACATTAGGCATTATTTAAAGCTAAAGGAATCTTTTATCCCCATATAGCTCCACTCTGTCTGTGAATCTGCTCTGACCAGCTGCTTGTACTTATTGCCACACAGTCTGCCCTATTTATGCTTCAGTGTGCTCCATTCTGTGTAGATTATTTCTCTTCCATGTTACAGACTTTTTTTTTTTTTGCCTCTGAGATCTCATTAATCCCAAAATTAAAGCCCAAAATTAAAATGAAAACAGCTTTATATGTATTGTAAAATGTAGAGGGATGTAATTTAACAGATTAGGTGATGACGTGTGACACAAATGGGCTAATTAATAGCTCATCATTCAAGGGATTATGTCAGCAGACATAGTTCTTTTCTGTGGCATCTATTAATGAATTTGCTGGTGGCATTTACAAAAGTGTCTTGAAAAGTGAACATTTTACTTTTTAATTGAATTGCTATATGGGACTTACAGGCAGGTATCAAAGGGACCCAACTATACTAACACAGAAGAAATGCTGTAAATTTCAGAGGAGTGCAGTACAACTCTGAAAATCTGGCTGTCTCCTTATGGACCACAATATGATTTTTTTTCCTTAATTTTCATTAATTCTGGGCTAGGCACCTGGCCTTCCTCAGAAAAGAATATGACTTCATTGATTCAATAGCATTATTTATTTATTTATTTATTTATTTATTTTAAATGAGCTCAGGGCCACTCCTTTGGCACCTATGTCTGAGGGAGTTGCCCTCTGTGTCTCATTCTGATCGTTGCTGTTTATGCTGCCCAGCATAAGAGCAGCCAGCACACGGGTCTCACTTTCTCCTTCATGTCACACTTATTTCATGTACAAGCATTGTTTTGGCTCTCCAAAAACTGGAGGAGAGTGCAGCCTACCCTGTCTTTCCCTACCCAAGGAGCTGTGGTCATGCCCAAGAGTTCTTTAGGCTTGGGAGGGTTCTGGGACATGTTCTTTCTATTCAGCTTGTGTTAACATTTCTATTTCTCCTCCTGTCTCTGGCTGTGGAGAGCAGAGTGGGGCTTAGCACTGTCCAGCTAGGGTGAAAGATGGTCTCTTGTAAATGCACAGGGTACTTAATGAAAAGGAATTTATTATAGTGTTAACAGGCTATTACTGGGATATAAAGTAAGGGTTACACTGAGCCCCCATCGTATTTTAAGGGTAAGTGTCTATTGAAGTCTATTTATCCTGCTTTAAAAACAAAGCCTAAACCAATGAGGTCAGAGTACATCCTACCTACAAATAATTCCTATTCCTAACCCTTATAAGGACAAGGAAGATGCAAAGGCTTCAGTTTTCTGGACCCTAAAGTTTCAGATTCAATTTCTCATTTGAAATTAAAGGTGATTAGGTGCATCAGCATTTTTAGAAATCTTTCTAGGATCAGATTCTCAAGACCACGCAGATATATAATTGCAGCTGAAATCAATGGGAATGGAACATCAGTTTGAGGAACCTTAGGGGGATTTTCAGAAGTGCCCAAGGTACCAATTTCCTGTTAATACAGAATATTGTCTGGCTGAGCTCCACAGAACAGGATCCATTCTTTGCTACCTGTTGCCACAAAACACAGGGGGCAATTCATTTGACACAGGCTGAATACATCCATTAAACTTGCACTCTCAGGCCATTTCTTCAACAGGTTATCAATGTGCCTAACTTAGTGCTCCCAAGTGCTCCCACTGAAGTTACTGAATGTGTTTGTAACAGTGCATGAAAAGTCTTCATGGAAGCAGGAGGAATATTCTCCAGACTTTGGAGTTGGAGCTTTTTTACTGTTCCAACTTCAAAAAACTGATAGCAGTGTCATTCATGAGGTTATCCAGGATCTGTTTGTTGTTATTGGTGGTGTTTTTTTTTTAAGCTAAAGGACTATAGTCAGCAGTGAACTCAGAAAACCTATTTCTGACACAAATACCAACACAGAGAGATGAAAACTAGCTCAACATCAGCTTTAAAAAAAGGAACATGACTTAACAGGAATACATTCTTATTAGCAAGCAGTTGTCTGTCCTACAGAAAGCAGAGCATGCTAATATATGTAACTATAAAGACAGACTCCAAAATATTTAAGTTCTTGAACAGAGGTGTTGACAGTTAAATTGAACTTCTGGCAGGCATTTCCAGCTTGTGGGGGAGCAAACAGCAACTCTACAGCTTTCAAAACATTTACCAAAGATAATAATTACAAAGCCACATAGTTTCAGAATGACTTTCATTTGTCAGGGCAGTTAACAGCAGTGAGAAGCCAAGCCAAGAGAAAAGCCAAATGCTAACAGGAAAATACTGACAAATCACTTGATATAAAGTTGGGCTGTATTGTATTATGTAGCGCACGGGAACTGCCACCTAGTCACAGCAGACCCACATTGAATCTGGTACGATGGCCCAATCTGAGAAGGAACCAGACTGTGTTGGGGTTGTAACAAGGAGTATGGTGCAGTCCTGGGGAAGGATTTCTAGTCTGGCAATGTCTGTTTCCCCCTTCATCCAAGTCTGAGAGGATATGAATGCGACTGTGTCTTTGTCAACAGACTCAGAACATGTGGGTCACAATGACAGGGCAAAATGGAGAGAGGAAGAAGGTATCTAAAAGTAGGATAACAGGGATAACCACACATGTGGGATGGGAAGTGTCTGGGATATTATCCTCTTCTGCTTAATGGGAGCAGTAAGTGTATCGATCAGTGGTTTGATTTACATGTATGTTAAACAACCCTTAGCAATCGAAACTGGTTTCAGATACAGCTTAGGTATTTTGCTTGATGAGTTTTGTTTTTGTTCTTGTTTTGTTTACTTATTTTAATTTTTATTTTTCACTGTTTATCTCTGCTATATCCAGAACAGTGTTGGTGCTCTTCTGCTTTCTGTCTTGGAACAGGTCCAGAAATAGCAAAATGCTGCAGAAGAGGCTGTTCACAGAGGAGGTCTGGGAGTACAGAAGCAGGAAAGAGGGAAATTTTATGAGTAAATCTGTTCATATTTATTTGCTGTCCTGATTATGCAGATTAAGAATGTTTCAATAAGTCTATTATGTGCTGTGCAGAAAGAAGAAAGATGGGATGCAGAACCCCTTGAGCTCTGCCTATCCATACACTTAACAACACAGGCTACCCCCAAGATGTTACTCTTGGGAGTAACTCACAGCTACAGCAGCTGCCACCAACTACAGTAGCTGGAAGCAGAGATTTCTGAGCATTGGCTAAGTGTAGCAGTTTGTGCAATGTATCACTGCCTGGCCAAGATTTGGCCATAATAGCAGAAGGGTGTTGAGGTGTTAGCATAATACTTTCTCTTTCATACTTCAGGAAATTAAAAGGAACATTAAACCATCTGATTTCTTATTCCTTTATAATAGTTCTGGAAGTGAATATTACAGATACCAGTGTTGTGACAGTGTGAGGTTGAAACTGATCTGGTAAGAGCTGGTCCTTCCAAAAAATAAAAAATAAAAATGTTTCAGCTTGCAGATAATAGACAACTTCAATGCAAGTGTAAATGAAGTTGGAAACTTGGTTCATTGAACAGATGTTAAGGAACATAAGGCAACTACAGTTCTGTTAACTCAGCCTTTTTGAGTTAAAAGCATTGTGCCATCTAAAGAATTATTTATCATGGTGTTCTGTGGGTGCAATTCAGTCTGTATTTCTGTTACTCTTGAGTCTTCTGTGAAATGCCATCAAAAGTACATGTTGGCAGATAGATAAACACATCAGACATGGTCAGATCAAATCCCCTAGGGTAGTTCCTAAATTCAAGACATTTCCTAAGATCTTGCTGTTCACAAGTCCTGCATTTCTAAATAAGGTTTCATAGATCTCATTTTATCCACAGAGCACCAGAATTACAGTCAGACCCATAATGGATTTGGGAAAGGAGAAGAAGAAGGGGGGAAAAAAAAATAAAAATATCCAGTTTTTCTCCCAGTCATGGATGTATAGGTATTTATAGAGGCCCTTGATGATTTTGGGACTCTTCAAATGTGATGAGAGCAAAGTTGACATTTTTCTGGAAAAGCAAACTTTCATTTGTGACTGGGACTGGAGATTACCTGTCTTATTCTACAAATATGGGCTTTCAAACATGTTAAATTGTTTATGACAGCAGAGTAGGCAACAGTCATCAAAAATATCAGCAAAATTAATAATTTTCTGTAGCATAGTACTAGTTAGATGAATTTGCAATGACCAAAGTCCAAAGAGGTTCACTCAAAGGCTGAATCATTTTTTGAGTTTACCACATTAAACCATTATTTATGTTTTACATTGTGCAGAGCTTTTGCGAAAGGAGGGCAGCATATCCCCACAAAGCCATGTGGACACAAGCTCTGTACACTAAAACCCTATCCTTGGCACAGCATGGAGATATACATTTTAGATACTGTACTGTCTCATCTTCCATGTACTTGCATTGTTTCTATCTGCTCCCACAGTGACCACTCCCCTCCTTAAATAACCTCACCAAGCTCTTGCCTTTGGCATTAACCTCACTGTCTTCACTCACCCAGACAGTAAAACCCAGCACTGAATGGTCTACCACCTCCCAGGCTCATTCACAGTGTGGCTTTCTTTCCTGCACTGGGAAATAATGGGTTTTAGGGCAGACTCGAGCACTGTGGGCTCTGCTACCTCTTGCCAACCAAGTGATCATCCAGACAACTTACATTCAGGCAATGTCCAAGGAGCAAAATGTCTCTCTGTACATGTGCTGATAGGTCCAATGCTCCACAGGGCACGTTCTAGCTGCATCTGAGCTCCCTTTCAGGGGTTTGCTGTCTGCATGACTGATGAGGTTGGTACCAAGGCAGCTTCGGAGCTGCCCCTAGCACACAGTGGGAATCCAACCCCTGGGCTTGGTGATCCTTCTCTTCCAATTATTTCTAGAGAATTACACAGATTAAATGTATAGACCTGATTAGATTTACCATGGGTTTAAGGGATATTCACGTGTTGCATGGTGCACTGCAAAGCAGCTGTGGAAAACTACATTCTCTTTAAAATATATGTTGCAACAATGGATCTTTTTTTTGAAGGAATCTAAAACCACTCCTATTACTATGATCTAGTTGTGTAAATCCTCTGTATATTGGTTCAGAGGACTGTCTATATGGAAGGCTCTCAGGACTGAGGTTAACAGGGACAAGGTCCTATGATGACCATAATATACAACCTATGAATCCTACTTGTTGTCCCACATCACTGTAATTAAAAATGTTTTGTCCCTTTCTCTCTTCCCCTTTCTCCTTTAATTCTTATATTATCCTTGCATCTCTATACATGCAGACTGTAATACTCTTCTTTTAACTTCATATCTTGATGATATCGGGATTGGGACTCCACACGCTCACACAGAAATAATTGATGCCATTTGCATTTCACATTCTAACAGCTTCATAACAAGATCTCTGTAGACTTACACTGAAATTGTTTTCCCACTGAAGTCTTACAACACAGCAGCAATATAATGACATTTTAATGGGATCCCTATAGACTTGCCATGAAATTGTCAAGGGAAAATAGTGGTGATGTTAATTGAATTGGGAACTAACACTGTTAAAATAAAATGTGAATAGTAATTGCTCTGCAAGAAGAAACACATGAATTCAGGTGCTGATCCTGTAAAGATATATGCATGATATGCATATGAGTAATTTTGTCCATAGAAGTAATCCCCTTGAAAACTACTTCTCTGGGGAACAAAGTTAGGACCTAGAAAAAGCAAATTCATTTTATCTTCTGCATTCATTTACAAAGTAGCTAACTAAGATGAAACAATCAAAGATTGTGCTTCAACTGTGACATTTCCTATACACATCTGTACAGATGTTAAGCAGCAATTACCCAAAGAGCTTGGCACTTGACATCATACATCCTCTAACTCTACATAAATGCAGTAACAGTTGCATAGCTGGTAAAGCCCTTGGGTAAAACCATATTCATACTGAAGTTGTTGAGAATTCTGTCTCTGGTTTTAGCCAGAGCTAGCATGCCATTCCCAGTATCCCTTCGTAGGGATTCCAGGCACAAAGCTCAAACACACACCTGCTTTGGAGGCTAAATCTACAGAGAAGAAACCTGCTCTTTTTAATCATTGCGTTTTCTGAGATATAAGAATGTGTTTGAATGAAAGTTTTCTCTTTTATTTCTAGTGTGATGAGAGAGAGAAAATGAACCTTGCAATTCTCATGCCATCATGCAAGTCTCAGGCTTTTGAATTCAGTTATTTCAGATTTCTAGAGACTGCTGGAGTGGGCAATACAAGCTGACTGTGGAAAATGGGGTGAATGTTCTGACCTTACTGCTTTGCCTATAAGATTGTATAAAAGAATTACACCAACATCTACTTACAGTTTTTAAGTTGGTCAGAACACAGTCAAAACACAGCCAAAGACCAAAAATTATAATGTGCAACATACCTCTGTCCAGAAGTCACTTTTAAAAAAATTTATTATTATTATTATTATTATTATTATTATTATTATTATTATTATTATTATTATTATTATTATTATTATTATTATTATTATTATTATTATTATTATTATTATTATTATTATTTTAAACCGTGAGTATTTCTGAGAGTATTTCTTCATAAGTAAAGCTGCTGGTCAGGAGGAGGTAAGAAGATCGATACAGAAAACAAACCATTAGCAATGATAAATTATTCCTTTTCTCTCAAGAGAAGCCTGGAGTCATTGATCTGTCATGGAATCCATGCAGACCTACTCCTCAGATGAACAAAAGGCTGAACAGTAGTGTCCTGATAGGTGGCCTGATAACTCAGAAGATTAGTAAAGGGCTGCTGGATGACCTCCGGACCAATGGTTCAATCTTGCCTTCATGGATCAGAACTTTCACCATCAATCTCAGCAGAAACATAAGACATTCTTATGTCAGGTAAAACCCAAACTAGGAACTGAGCTATTAGGAAAAAGAACACAGAGAGAACAAAATGGAAAATATCATTGTGTCTGGGTTTGAATTAATGATTCACCTGTGTCTGAAATATTGCATGCATTTCTGACACTTCATACCAAAAAAAAAAAAAAAAAAAAAAAAGTTTAACTAAAAAGAGAGACAGAAAAAGAAGGCTGATGGGAAGGAGGAAATGGCTTCTTTCTAAGAAGAAGCTGAAAAGACTCTTTAGTTTGTATTAAGTACTATAAAATGATGGAGAGCATGGTGAAGATGAAAAATGTATATGTATTTATTACTTCTAACGTTACAGGGACATGAAGACACACAATGAAAATAGTTGCCAAATATAAAACCAAGTGAAAGAAGCCCTGTTTTTTCTCACAACCTCACTGCTGCAAGATATGGCAGATGGCAAAACCACAAAGGAAATCTAAAAAAGATGATATGCCCTCATGGAGAATAAGTCCACTGGAAGGTTTTAAAAATGCTGATCTAGATGCAACACTGAGCTGACAAATTCTCTTGTCCAGAGGTCAGTAACTGTATAATGGCAAAGAACAATATATACCTACCTTAATTCCTACACTCCTAAGCATTCATTGGAGTTCACTACCAGGGGTCTTAACTAGATGCATTCGGCTGTCGTGAACTGAATGCAGCTGATCTCAAGTCTTAGGAACTGTTGAGTGAAATGAGTCAGCAGTCACTCAGCAGTGGACAAGTTGTATCCTTTTCAAACATCCACTCCTGCACCTGTCTATTCTCTCTGAATAGTGAGGACTTCAGAAAGTGGACTGACTGACTGATATACACTCTTTATATGGTCTGAGGGCACCCCAGTGTGGTAAGGAGATGCTCCCAATGTTTTGGGACCAAACTAAGAATTTCAAGCAGAAGGTTTATTCAGCCCGTTACTCTTTCCCAGTCACTATATTTCTAAGAGACCAGGCATTCAAGTGCACAGTGCCAGCACTTACCTAACAGATTCTGAATTGCCATTTTACTTTTCCAAAATCATATAATACTATTTAGGAAAACTATTTTCCTTTTGGCTTTGTTTTACAGCTAGGAACAAAACCAGACAATGAAACCAGCCATGGCTCCCCTCAGACTGCTCCTGAAATGCCTAAAGATGAGCACATCTGACTAACTCAGCTGTACTGGAAATCCTGGCCAAGATCTATTTATTATGGGGTGTGATTGTCAAGTTACTCATTTCGGTGGCTCCACTGCTGCAGTGCAGAAACCCTGGGTGGTCCATGAGGCCATCATGAGTGCTCTGCACCTGGGGCTGCAGAAAATATTAAGAAGTAAAGTGTACGCATGGCTGGCTTGGTGGACTGTGACCAGTTGGTCCAAAGTTGCGCGAACCACCAAGTTAGCTGTAATCCTTAAGGGGCCAGAGTCCATTCTCATGTATTCAGAGGGAGACCCATAATTATTTCAGCTGAAACCAGATCAGGCATCAGAGCTGGACAAGGGACAAAACATTAGGTTGTTTCATTTCATTCTGACCTCTTTTTATGGCAATAACTGCTAAAAGGAAAACAAATGTTCGTAGGGATCTGCTTTGTTCTGCCTTTACATGTGGAGCACACAAGGGGCCTTTTCATGCAGAAAAATGCATAAATCACTCCTCTAGTTTTACTTATGGGAATGCAGCATTTTCATATTAGAGAAATACAGCCAGTAACGAGATGCACAGACATTCAACTCAGAAGAGTAGGGATTTCAGGAAAAAAAAAAAAAAAAGAGAGAGAGAGAGATTATTTAGATACTAGCCAAAATGAAGCAGGAACCTCATGAGGAAATGTGATTATAGGAATTATGCAAGGAAGGCATTTCACTTATATATAATGGGCCAGATTCTCAGCAGCTATAAATAGTTGGAGCTTTACTCACTCACTTTCAGGGTGATATACTACAAGAAGTGAGCTCTGTGATTATCTTGGGATCATTTAATTATAGGCTTCTTTTTTGCCCTTTTTTCTTTCCTTTTTTTTTTTTTTTTTTTTTTAATCTTATTAGTTTTGCTGATCATGGAGATATATTAAACAGAAAAATAATTGTTTTGTTGTTGTTGTTTGTTTGACTGTTTGTTTTAGAGAGATTTTCAGTAATGTTGATGCAGGGAGGTGGGTGGAACACCTACCAAGTGAGAGAGAGACAGTAGAAGCAGCCAGCCAAGTTGATAATATAGTGATCTTCCAGTACTCACCACTTGAAGGCACAGCATTGTAGATGTATCTGTTTGAAAAAGAAAACTGGCACAGTAAAAGATCAAACCACATGATCTAAAGTACAAAGGAATTTGATAATCTCACATTTTTGCATCATCCCAACTGAGAGAACTATGTGCTTGCTTCTGATCTGAGATTAGCTATGTCAGACATTGTAGGATTGAAGTGAATGACACCAGAGCAAATCTTCATGTATATTATTTTTAAATCAAACATTTTGAAAACAGTCTTTTTTGTATTTATGGTTGATCAAAGCTTATAACTTATTTTTATAGAAGTTATCTGTGGTTGTTTCAAATTGGAATTAGATATTTTTCAGAACTGGTTAATGAAATGCCAGTATATGAAAAATAACAATGTTTGTAGTAAGTTTACAATTATAGTTTTATTAAAAAATAAATGGTGAATATATAATGAGAACTTATATATATATATGAAGCTGTAGAAAAAATGGCTTAAAAAACAGCTCATGTTTCACTAAACAGTTGCTGCAAATGCTAGACTCATTAGAAATGGTTCTAGCTCCACTAGTCATTGAGTCTAAACAAATGCTTATTTGTAGTTGCCTGCACTCACTATAGTTGTTTCCCAGCAGTCTCTTGTCTGCAGTTTGAAGCCTCTGACTATTTCTTGTAAACCCTTTGGCTACGTTTGTAGGTCATCTAAACAGGATGGCTGGATGGCCCAGAACTATGGTAAGGATGTTTAGAAGCTACTGAGCTTCTAACAGCTAGCAACTGAAATGCAATCATGGTAATCTTAACAGGACTTAAATAAGTGAGTTAAAAAGTAATTTTACATCTTTTGTTCACAGAGATGTTGTTTTCCCTCATTAAGGCTCATGCAACACATTAGATTTAAAAATAAGAGAAAAATACTCAAAAAAAAAAAAATACGGCAGGTTGGTCATGTGCAAGTGAAGTGCTTATAAGTGTGAAATTTTGATATGGATATTTTCACCACAGACACTGACTAGGAAAACTTTCCAGGAACATTTGTGCATACTCTTGCTCCAAAGGGCTGGACGTTTAGGTCCTGCCTGTTCTACACCTTCTCACTAGTTGATGCCAACTCTAAGTTGTGGTCTGCAATGTTCTCAGATACACCAGTTAAGACTCGTGAAATAACTGTCAGACAGTCATGTTTTGCCTCTGCGAAAGACCTGAAGTGGTACTTTGATGACTTCCCTTAGGCAAACTTGTAACCCTTATTTCCTCATGTGGAAGAATCTATTCATTGCATCTATTCTGTAAACATTTTGACTGTTGCATCTGTTCAAGTTGCAGTAAAACACCATGATGAAAAAATTTGTGTAAATAGCGTTTACAGATATCCTCTGGAGAAGAGTACAAAGGGAGCTATCCCATCCTCTCCAGAAGGTTCTGATACAAACATAGGAAGGGTGTAGAGCTGCATTGACTCCCTTCTATACTATAGTTTATTTTGTTGTGTTGTGAAAAAGGCCAGTATATGAAAACAGAAATGACATCTTTGCCCGTGCCATTGGGCTTCTCAATCGGCTGCTTAGATACAGACGCTATATATGCCCTATACATCAGCTGTGTAGTCCCACAAATATTCTGAATTAAATAGTGTTTCTGAGACGTAACTTCATGTCCATACAATCACTATATGGAGCATGTGCTCAGGTGCTTTCAAATTCTATCTGTCCCATAGACAGCAGGCTGTCTTTGGGGAATGCTGACTTTGTCTGTTCACTTTCTACCACACATCATTTACAAAAGGCCTTGGATGAAACTAGACCAATGTCCCTTGAGTATGTAGAGTAAACCCATGCTGTAAATTAAACTATGCTTACCTAATTCTTAGAGGAGAATGGGATGTTACTTTCAGGTGAAAAGATATTAGTTCCACTTGAGAATATCAGCTGGTTGCTCATAAACCCTATCTTCTCCTGAAAATAAACCATGCAGATGGGCTATTTATCTGATCAGAAGCCCTGCCAGAAAACCATTTGTAAGATGGTGTAAACATACCAAGGGAGGCTATTGTGTAAGGAAAGGAAAGTGAAGAAAAGGTTCATGGTTTGACCTTAATTTTGTTGGGAGTGGGACATATATGACTGCAATGGATTGACTAGAAAATATTGTTGCATGAGTGAGCCCTAAAGTAAAACAAACACTTTCCACGTGCACAGGGGAGGAGAAGAAAGCATTGCTATACAAAGGATGATTTGCATTCAGATTCAATTACTATTCTAACCAGGATGTGGCATCCCACCTCATAATGGCAGTCCTGAAGATTTAGAATAAGTTTAGCATCAAATAATACACCAAAGCTTTAATGCAAACCTGTATTTGATTCAAATTACTCATGCTGTGGTAGTTTAAACACGCATCCTTCTTTATATGGGTTTGATCAAAACTGGCAGGCAAAATACAAAGAGCAATGTCAATTAAACTCTATGGGTGGAGAGGAATGTATGAAATATAAACGAGAAGTAGCAGGATGTCAGGGATTCTGTTGTCAGAGAGCCATCTATTGTTTAGTAGTGGTTGATGTGTAGTTCATATGGACACTTTGTCCATGAAGTGATTCTATAATTAGATTCACACAGGAAATGCATCATTTTTCAGGTATTGTGTATCTGCTCTCTCTCAGGATAAAGCACTTTGGGAAAGCGTAGTTTCAATATTGATATATGTCACTTGCTGAAGCTAAATCTTGATATTTGAAGCCTTCTCCATTCCTAGGAAAGGAAAACCACTGCAAGTGCCACAGGCACATGCCACAGTGAGGCAAATGTTGTGATTTTAATACAATCTACAGTAATGTTGACTCACCGCTGTATTTCCAGGGCTCAATTTGCCAAGATGCTGTGATATTTCTATTTATTTATTTATTTTTCATCTACGTTGTGGGATGTAAGAAAGTTGTCATCCGGAAAGTTGTTCACATGTTTCCAAATTATCTTTGAGCACATAATTAGGAAACTATACACCCAGTGGGTTTGGAGCCAAGAACCTAGAGCCACAGTTGTAGCAGAGGTAAATTGTTGTTCTCCAACAGAGGTCGGAGGCCTCTGGCTTCTCTAGTGACACCTGCTCAGGCCTCCTCTACAATTAAAAATAGCACCCACCTATCTTCTTGAATAAGGGAGTATGTGCTGCAGACTTTGATACACAGCAAATCTCTTTGCATAAGTATATAGATTTATATGCATAGATATATGCATACACATGTGGTTTTTTACTAGGAAAACAACCAACTGCTTTAATAAACTGCTTTCATTCTGAGATCATAATCACTCTTGCATGCATATGTGCACACACACAAAGGGAAGGAGACAACTAGATCTCTAAATAGAAACGTACACATTCTGGCTGGTTTTGGCTTTGCTTTTCTCTCCAAGCCTCCCAGGCAAATGGCAGCAAGACTCTAGACTCTTTCCAAGTGAACCTCCAGAGGCTTGTTTTTCTGAGTTCAGGCCTCTCTCAGGGAGCACACTGAGCTGAGCTACCTAAAAATCTGCCCTATATCCTTTCTGGCGGCAGTGTTGGGTATGTGAACAAGATTGTGTTACCTTTCTGAGGTTGGCTGAAGAGTTATGTCATGTATTTAAGGGATATCAATAGTGCATGTGAAATGTGCACACTCGTGAAAGCAAAAGGATTGCATTGTGACATGAAAAGTGATAGGAAGCACCAGCCTCAGGTTTCCTCAGCCCCAGCGAGCAGTTTAACAAGGCTTCATGATGCATGTCACCTCTCCTGCCATGCCCGTAGGACACGCTGCATGTCTTTATTCCTTGTGCATACTATACCGCCTCATCTGTAATTATAAATATATGTTTAGTGTCACTTCAAAGCCTTCTCTTGGCAGGGGTGTTCCCTTTTCAGGGATTTTGAATCTCTGACATTCCTTCTTCAGAAACTCTGGAGGAGGGTGTGATAGCCTCCTGCTGACAGTTACCTTTGTTCAAAAGGACTGCCAGAGAAAACCTATAGCAATGTAGGAGGAAAATTGACTTTTGTGTCTCCCATTGGACATGCGTTGGCTTCTATAACAGGAGGCCATTTTCTATGCTTGGCTATTTTTTACCTGGAAGGTATTTAATGATGAGCACAGATCATGGATTTGCAAGACATGGAAAGGTTAGAAGTCATATAGACTTTTGTCTGTTTAACTATACTCTTTCTGGCTGTGCTTGTTCATTGCATATATTTCATACAGTTCAGCTACAGAAGCTGGAACACTGCTAACCCAGTTATTCTTTTATTATTATTATTATTATTTTGTGTGTGTGTGTGTGACATTTTCCTGCACACTGGCCAATTTTTTACAAGTATCCATCTGTCGATTTATTTTATTATTATATTACAGTACCATCTAGAGGTCCCAAATGGGATCAGGGTTCTGCACAGCAGGTGCAGCATGTAGTTATCTTCTGGGAGACAAAGCACATAACCTGAGTAGATGAGACAAAAGGATTATTGTCCCTATTTTATATATTTCAGAAATGTTCTCAATTTATAAATTTTGCATACCATACAATGTATAGTCAGAAAAGAAGTCTGTCATTTTGGATGGGACTATACTATTTTTAAGGACAGCCTGCTGTTCCATATGTATTTCACTAGGTATCTACCAGATTTCTGGATGTCCAGCAACCATCAAGAATTCTCAGACAGAAAGACTGTTGTGCAGATCAGCACATCGCAGACACATCCACTTACTTCCTTTGGACTGACTGAGAGGTATGGAAATAAAAGACAGAGCTGAGAAGTGAACAAGGTCTGCTGAGTGTTAATCACAAGGCTATCCTGCCTCTTTACTGTTCATTGGTCATAGTCACCCGAAAATGAGAAAAACATTGTCTGGCAAACTTTCATCTTCTTTGTAAGAGGCTCATATTTCTGAAAGACTTTTCATCATGTAGGATTTATGAAGATATTTCTGAGAGGGTGAGTTTCCAGACCTTTAGCCCTTGACCTAAAGAAAGCATTTTCATAGACTTCCTATGAAAATACTACAGTGTAATGTCACTGAAGACAGCAGTACTACAAACCTGAGTTCATGGCAAATTTGGGCCATGATTTAGAATTACTATAGGGAGCTAGAATCCATAAGCAATTTGAAACATCCTTACTCAGACTGGTTATGCATTATCCTCCAGGAAAAAGACAAGGCAGTAGTTGATCCTAATGGAGGTAAACTAATAAAATATTTTTTTACAAATGACCAGATCCTAGTTGCCTAATTTAGGCACAGCAGCACTTAACTACAAGCCACTTCTCCAGCAGGATAACCCAGTGCATATAAGTGATTCAAACAGACAAATATACAGTTAATAGGTGTCTCTGAATGACTATTCAGAAAACTAGTGTGTTGGATGGGAATTGCCAAGAGCCAAACTTTGAAACACTTCCTGCTTCAGGATGTCAAATGCATTCATTTACCTAGGAAGTAGAATGTTTCACTGAGGTTATGGGTAAAGACAGATGTCAGCACCAAAAAAAAAAAAAAAAAAAAAAAAAAAAAAAAAAAAAAAAAAGATAAAAAAAGATAAAAGGCTCTATCTTAACTTTAGGGCATGTGCAAAATATCCCAATGATATTACCAAGTTGAGGAGGTGTTATTCTGCACCCAGAATCTACCTCCAGTTTACCAAGCATTCATACCAATGGCATATTCCCCCCTCCTGTTGAAGCTGGCTTGCTGCATAACTGGGACTGCAAAAGTCACAAGGCAAGGAAGGACAGCAAGAGCAAGAGTGGTCCTGCACTAAAGGCAGAACACTCATCTGGGAAGCACTCAGCCTTTGCTTGCCCTTCGCTTCCGTGTGTTCCTGTCCTTGCCCTTTTTCTGCTCTGCTGGCATACACAGAGACTGACAGGGTGCTTTGATCCACAGCACAGAGATGCCCTGAGGGTCTAGTGGTGCTGAAAAGCTGGCAACCTGGAGTTTTTCTGGGAACTAAATACATCCATGACCTAGATCGTCAGGATCTAGTTCAAAGAATCTAGACTTGCATTCCTGAAGTAGTCAGAATAGCAATACTGCAGTAGGATTTAGCTGTCCCAGGGTTACATGTATTAGGTTTCCTGAACCCCTCTCAGCTCCATGTCACAGTCAGTAATGTTGTCACCTGATATTTCCATCTTGGATTTAGGTTGGCATTGAATTACAAAGCTCACCCCATTTCCTAGTGAAATGCTTCAATAACTAATGCATGATGTAACATACATGTAGGCATCAGCTCTACAGAGGCTCATCCTCCCAGCTTTAATGAAGATACAAAACTAGTGCCCACCCAATGAAGGAACATGAACTACTGAAAGGGAGACAGCAAATATTTACTTCAGGCTGTACCCCTCTTCAGGCTGCAAAGGTGTGCAGGAGAAAACACCTTTTGGAGGCATTAACTTCACATGGTCTTGTGGTCTTGTGGCAAGAGATGTTCAAGACTTTGCAGTTCAACATCCTGCACATTCATCAGCTTAGACTACAAAATTTCTGAGATTTCACATTTGGAAACTTTCCCTTTATTCTGCTGCCAGATCCAAGGTCTTACATACCCACCCTGCTGAACTGTGTCTGTTTTTTGTTTTGTTTTGTTTTGTTTTTGGTTTGGTTTGGTTTGGTTGTGTGAGTGTGTGTGACCTACTATAGTTTCAATAGTTACATTTAATCTCTTTTCTACATATCTACCAAGAGTGTCCAAGAGCTCTTACATATATTTCATTCACCCTTGTTGTCTTTTAAGGATACTAAGTCAAACTTTGAGCATGAAGAGGAAATCTGTTCTTCCTGTTATTGTATATCATGGAATTTGGCACCATTTGCTAACATTGACTATACTGGCATATATGTAAGGAATGTAGTATAGCTACATGACCACTCTTCCCCGTGGGCTAGAAGCATGTGGTGTGAAGAGGGTAGGGGGTGCCAGTATGCAAGACAAGGAAGACCAACAGATCCTCCATGCTGGACCTAATCCTTATCTCATAAAAATCTACAGGAAACTTGGGTTAGTTTTGTTGTTTAAAAGTTGTTTTTTCTATAAAGGGGACAGAGGAACTCACCCCTGTGGTGAAATCTCAAAAGATACTAACAACTGTAATTTAAGCTTTAGGAAAGGAGTTACAAACAAAGAAAATGACATGTTACAATTGATTTTTATAGGAAATGAGACTGATCCTGAAGAAAGCAATTGCTTAAAATTCCTACTGCCCAACACCAAAGGTATGCATTTTGAGGTGTTTATCTTCAATGAAAGAAGGATGGTGCTAGACACTTGTCACCATTGTAACTCCTTAGCTAAGGTCCCAAGACTTCTGGATAGCTGGGCTGTAGGGCACTTAGCTCTGTTCTAACGGCCTGTAAGAGCAAATTCCAACAGCTGTCTTTGTGCCATCGTACCTGTCCCAGTGGAGGCTAAATACTGTGTTGTAAGACTGACCTACATATCACTACAGAAGAGAAATGTTCCTGCTTGGTTTCTGCCAAGTGCAATAGAGCTCTGATTGGATAGATGAATGATGGCAAATGCACTCCTAATAAAGCCAATGTCATTAAGTTAGAAAATGAGGCTGCTGTCATGTATGAGTGGTGGCAGAAGCATTTCTAGCTTAACAAGGTCTGACAAAACCCCCTCAACATGCTCAAGTGAAATCAGTGTCAACACCTAATCAGTTAAGCAGGTAATGGATTATTTTTTAAAAAATTAAACCATAGCTGCATTACTTCATTTGGAAAGAAGGAACATGTGTCTCCTACAGATGATTTGAAATATTTTTATAGTTGGCACATTTGCCAGGTTCAAGCAGAAGCCGCTTTAACCTGAACAGCTGAGATGTGTGCTCCAGCATACTGGCAGAATGTAGGGCATGTCATGAATCCATGGACAAAGGAATTTGCAAGCTTTATCAGTCACTGTCTGGGCTTACATAACAGGTCGGCTCAATTAAATATATATGAACAGCATCTGTTTCTGCTTTTAAGATCACAGTGTGCAACGCTAACCACCACCCACTGGATAGAAACTGGGTGGTAGGATGAGAATCTGGCACTTCAATGAGCAAGAGAGAAACTATTTGTGATCATGGCTGGGAAGCTAGTGAAACAGTCTGAGAAGAGTGTAGACAAATGGCCAAACTGAAGGTTTCTTAGCCTCTGAAAAGTAAACTAGAGAAGCTAGAACCATAGCTATCAATCCGAGATAGGGATTAGAGAGTGATATAACTCTTCTGCTCAGACACGGTTACAGTAATGGAATAGATTAAATCCCTTGCCAGTCAGTGTCTAAGACAGGACACTGGGCTGGGTGGATATGCCATATAAAGTAGGCCTGTTCCTGTATTCCTAAGAAAAAACCTGCCTGATAAAGCAGCTCTGAGTGTCACCACCTAGCTAGCCTGGAGGTGCTGACCATGTGGCAGTGATCTGCCTTGTGCTGCTACAAGTTTCTCATTCTTCTGTGTGCCCCGGCTGCCCCTATGTCTGCGGCTTATTCCCCGGCACTCCCTGTCCCATCTATTTTGATGTGTTTAGGACTCACTAGCGGGACAGAGAAGCTGCATTTAAAACAATCTGGTTTACATAAGGAGTCAGTCCACTGAAGTTCAGGTGGCCAACAACCACAGAAAAGGAGAAGGTGAAATGAGAGCCAGGGCCTTTCTGTCTGGTGTTTGCTTCCCAGTGTTGCTCCCGAGAGGCAGGGGCACGCAGTGTGCAAGCCGGAGGCCTGCGGGGAGCACCCCTGCAGCTCCCGCTCCACTGTGACACAGGGACGCAGTGCTGTGCCCCGCTGTCACCCAGTATTGCTGTGCCATAAGCGGTGGCCTTCACTAACAGACAAGGAGAAGGGGAACCGCAAAGTTGTTCTCCTCTAGGACTAATTAGCTCATTAGCTTCAGCGCCTGCCGCGTGGTGCCGCCAGCAGGTGGCGCCTCGGGCCCAGGCTGAGGCGGCGGCGGCCCCGCAGGTGCCTGCCCGAGGCCCGCCGGCCTTACGGGGCCGGGGCCGCTGTCGGGACCTCGGCCCCGCTCCCCACCCGCCCCGGGAGGGCGAAGCCGCGGTCTGGGTGTCCTAGGGCACCGCCGGGCCGGCTTCCCGAGCCGGGGCCGCCTCGGAGGAGGCTGAGGGAGCGGCGGTGCCGGGAGAGGCGGCTGGAAGCGGGGGAAACGCGCTGGGTGCAGGGGCTGGAGCCGGCTGGGAAAACGGGGAGTGTGGAGGAATGGAGGAATTTAACCGTGACCTGTGGGGAACGGGAGGATTAGGGGAGGGTTTGCTTCGTGGGAGCAGGTGGGCGAAGTGACAAATATTTGCATTCTGCCTTTTTTATGAATGCTCCTCATGCCCGTAAGGGCTGATTTGTTTAGCATGCCTTGGAAGCACTTGTAAAGGGAACAAAACAGGAAAAGGAGCACAGTGACACGGACAGGTGTCCTGCAGGAGACAATGCAAAAGCCGCTGAGCAATCAACGTGCTCCAGTTGGTATGAGGAAGCTAAGAACAGAATGAGTCACAGCTCGCTGTTCCCAGACCTGCGACCAGAAGCAATGGGCAGCAACGAGCAGCTGGGAACCCCACCTTGAAAAGGCCAAGTGTGAATCACCTGGGGCTGCCCTGCAAGAAAAGAGACTGAGGAGCACCTCCACAGCTGCAAGATTCAATCCTAAAATGGATTTAGACACTCATCCATATCATCCCTGTTGGCATGCTTGGAGAAGTGGAGAATGGGGTCCAAAGTCCAGTGTTAGGTGGCATGGGTCCCCTCACAGCAGGGTGTGGAAGTTAGGCCAGCTACACAAACAGTGAACAGAAGAGACACTGAAAGGGGGATACTGACTAGTCTAGCCTGTAACCATGGCAAGGGGATTGCTATTTTTCATAGAAGCTGAAGAAATGAAATTATGTTTGGGTAGGTGGTAGCAAGAGAGTAAAGAAAGAAGGAACTGGTGTTAACAGTGAGGAGACTAGTTCTTAGTGCAAATGAAGAGCATTTTGTTGTAGTATGTTGATCAGAGTTGAAGTCTCCTCTGTAATATCATTTGAACCCCCCAAAATTATTTGATTTATTTTGCTCTAAATGCCTAGATTTCATAATCCGAGAGCTCCATCCAGATTCTGCCATCCAAGGGTCTTCTCCCTAATATGACATCAGTCATGTGAGGGGGAAATGCTGAGGTCCTCTAGGAAAAATAGTTACCAGGAGTGGTCCCTGGCAAATCAATTAATTTAGCCAAGAGGCTACTCCTTGCCTGAGTCAAAGTTGCTCCAAGGGGGACAAAAATAGTGACTAGGTGTGCGGTAAATGGATTATCCCACCTGAGAACATTCCTTCACTGCCATCGTCCTTCTTGACTGCTCCTTACACCTGAGGCTATAAACAGGTTCTTATTTTGTACCACATGCGATAATAAACTCATCACTTCAGGGAAACATTGGATCTATTTTGCGTGTACAAACTGATGGCAACAGGGCTGTCAAGAAAGAATCTTGACATGGAAAATTAATCATTCATTTTCCTATGTGATCACAAAACTAGATGATGAAAGAGGTGCACTAACCATATGTGGATTATATTAAATTATTTCATATTGCAATCTTACCTGGAAATTAATTTTAAATTCCTGAGAGCATGCACGAAGTTGGAAAGGTGCCTGAATGTCTCTGAAAAAAAAAACAAAACAAAACACCATATTTAATGGTAGTATATCAAATCAAAAAAAGAATATTGAGAACAATATTTGACATCTTCATTTACAATCAGAAAGAGGAAATATGATATATATCACTAACACTTCCAAATGAATCTGGGCTTGGAAATATTGCTGAACTGAGAATGAAGTGAAGGAATCCAGATTAAAATGTGGTTAGAAATGAACAACTAGAGATTTGTCTGAGGAAAAACATATAACATTAGGGTATCTATGAAAAAAATACTTAATGGAAGTTAAAACAGGGAAACCTAGTGAAAGCCAGGGTATGTATGCCCCCTCTGCTACATTGCTAAGCCAGTCCAAGGTGTGATAACTGGTCTCTATATTCATTTTTTTTCATAGAGTAGAGGTATGGCAGCTCTCATATGATTTTACTCCACTGCCATGTTATGTTAAATTCAGGACAGTATTATATGAACAGTAGAGACAAACTGGAGAAATTTCAGGAAAGATCAACAGCAGCAGTATGAGATTTAACAGAAAAGAGAGAGCTATGTATATATGAAACACTGTATAAAGCATAAGATGTATTTAAGGGGATTTATCCTTTGGCTGGAACACGTCAGGATGTGTGTCTTTTCCCTAGTAAAGACAGAAAACTGTAAAATATCATCCCATATGCATAGAACAGACACCTAAATAGCTCTCAGTGCCAGCAAGGCATGAGTGGTAGTTCTGAGCGAACAGACTCTGCCAAGATGTTTACCATAGGGTACATTATGCCCTATCAGATTACAAAACCTGCACTATTACTGTACTGTGATAGAGAATCTTGATAATAGTGAAAGGTAAAATGCAGGTTTATGGCTTTTTTGTTTGAGAAAACAAAATGGTTCAATCACTAGCAACATCCTTCAGAGATCATGAGCAATACCAGCTTTAATGGAGGAGGTTACACTTCACAGGTAAAGGAGGTTAGACTCGTTCCAGGGCAAAATAAAATGTATTTGTGATAGTTTCACTTGTCTTTTCTGGATGATGAGGAAATTTATGAAGTGCCTTTGCTTGAGACACTTGATCTACAAATGAGTCTTAAAAAAGAGTTTACATTAATATTGGGTTATCAACAGTTGCAACAGTTTGGACATCCAAGCTTGTTAGTCAGTTTCTTGCCTGAGGTTGCTCAGCTGTAAAATGCCAATGTGTCTTTTGCTTACAGGTTACTTGCTTACCAGGAGGCTGAAGCACACAGGGCACGTTGCACTGGGTACTCTTCCTGCTGATGCTCACTGTATGCCAGGCAGCCAAATCAGCTCAGCCTCCTGTTGTGTGAAATTGGTTGTGGGATCCCTGCAATACATTACCTTCCCTTTCCCCTTTTGAAAGCATTTTCATTTAGATCCCCAGATTTGGTAAAAGAGCACTGCATTGCCAAATCCAGCATTTCAGCACAATCACAGACAAAAGAAATACTGCCTTCTGCCACCTATTGTAATTGAAAAAAAAATAATAAAGTTATTAATTTGTAAATGACAGAAGAGTATAAATTAGATGTTATTATGCCATGTTATTATACAGCTCTCTCCAGCTTCTGTCCTCATTGCTCCCCCTCCAACCTCCCCCAGCAAGTACTACTGCTCTAGCTGGGGACTGCACACTGGGGCTTTGCACCTGAGTGGGGAGCACTGGGACCAGTAACCACAGATTTCCATGTCCATACTGGAAAAATGCACACAAACGTCACACAAACTCTTCTGACCTACCCGAGTCAACATTATTCACTCTTCAGGGAGCAGGAATTTTCAGGAAAAGAGGAAACATTCTTTATGCAAATGTGTCTTCTTGACACACATGAAACGGGAGCAGATTTTGCAGATGAAATGTCAGTGAGCCCTGGTGGGATTGGGTCGGTGATGGATAACACTCGGCCACCCATTTGTGTCTCCATGTTGCCCTGTCTCAGCTCCATGCTGGAGGCTGCCTGCCATGGCTCTGCCCATCCTGGTCTCCTCTGCAGCTTGCTGGGTCACGAGCTGTGCAGCAGCGCTGACTCGCTGACACAATTTCATTTCTGCATGACATAACAGAACAGGCCTCGGAGATTCCTTTATAATGCCACAGATAGACATAAACAGATGCTCCAAACAGATGTAATCAAACACAGATGTGATCTGAAGATTCCCAGGCGGGCTCTGGGGTCCAGCCAAATTGCACGTATTGCAGAGCGAAGGCAGGCTGGAAACGCGGCGGGGGACTCACCTTTCCACTCTCCTGGACCTGGCTGAGCAGGGCAGGATAGGCACAGCAGACACAGCCGTGGGCCAGCTGCTTGCTGGGGGCACCTGGGGGCCACCAGGCTGCAGGATGGGCCCAGCCCCCCTTGCAGTGCCCTCTGCCCCTTGCTGGCTGTGCGGCTGCAGACACTGCTGTCCTTGGAGGATCCTTCTTGTAGCAGATGATCCTGTCAGGGGCAGCTGGTTTTTGTTTTTAGTTTTTTGTTGTTGTTGTTGTTACCAGAAGAGCAGGCTGTTTGGTTAGCAAGCAGGCTGCTTTTCCTCAGGAACAGTGGCCCTTTCACTCCGGTGGGTGGTGAGTGACAAAGGGAGTTTTCTGTAGCTAGCAGAGAGGGCAGTGAAGCCACTCCTGCCTGTATAAAAACACCTCTCCTGGGGCAGGTCTGCTCAAGGGAGACTGAGGAGTGAGGAAGCGTGGGACCCAGTGTTAAAAATGAAAGGTGGGAAGAAATGGACTTCGTTTCTGTGTCATCTGTGTGTGTGGTGCTGTCATTGAATTTCCACCATTTCCCAGTGTCTCCTTCTCCAAAATCTCCTGGTTCTGTTGTTCCCCTGTCTCACAGAAGAGGACACATGCTGGAGGATTGTGGGGAAGACAGGTCAGAAGGTAAACAGGGACAAAAAGCAGAATAGTTTTGCAAGAAAGAACACAGACATTTGTTTGCTCTTAGTGCCACCCAGAGCAAGTCCCAAACTGGAGGTGTGTGGTTGGTGGGCCAGGGAGAGTTGGACTCGTTTCAAGGAATTTTTGACTAAAGAATTTCCTCATTTAAGATCCTGAAATATGGGGGTGGAAAAATCCTCGAGATGTACTTATCTAAGCAAATGCAATGTGCATTTCTATGACAGAGAAGTAATCACTTCTTAAATTGACTCATGCTATGGGCTTGATCCAAAGTCCATGGAAAAACTCTGACTGACTTCACAGATCCTTAGGGTGTAGGTGGGAACCTTGCCATTGTCTTCAAAAGGAACGGGGCCAGGCTTTTGCTCTTGGCAAAAAAAAAAAAATCTTTTCAAAAACTTTATAAATGGTTTATTATTTGATTTTCTGTAGCTACACCATTGCTAATAACCTTAAATACCTGTGAGCTTTAAAGCATTTTATACATAAATAGAAATTTTACACATATCTGCTTACGTGATGTAAAAAAATCACATAAGAGAAAAAGTAATCATGTGAAGATTGTATAGACCGAAGGCAACTTGTTAAAGCACACCTTTGAGTTCTTTATAATTAAGATCAACTGTTTTCTGTTTTTTGCACACAAACACTTTGCTTTTCAGTACAGCTATTTTATTTAGCTTTTCTTACAGAAGCGAGCTGGGGAACGGTAGGCAGGATTTCATCAAACATGGCAGGCAGGGATTTTTTCAGTTGCTAAATAATTTGAAGACAATGTGAAAAATATTAAAATGTCAACATAAAATACTAATTTGACTCATTTGCCAGAGTCTATATTGTCTGCAGAAAATACAAGTTTCAACATTTCTATGTAAAAGCATTGTAAGACCTTGTAGTTTTTGAAGAGCGTTGAAGAGATCATTTGAAAGAGAGGAGTCATTTTAAATTTATAGTGATATCCTCTATATGTACAGTAATAGTTCTAGGAAGAGGGTGAGGATGAAAAAAAATTCCACAACAGTATGAACAAAACTGTTGAAATGTTCTGAAACCAACAAGAAAAAAAAAAAAAAACATTGAGATTCAGAACGCTGTCTGAGTTTTTTTTGACGTCCCGTTTCTTTAACTTCATTTAGATTTTCCATCTCTCTATAAATAGGTAACGCCAAACTAAACTGATTTTGACCTGAGCTGCCCTTGTCCCCCAGAGCCGTCCTCGGGAAGCACAACTTTCCACTGACTCCAGCTTCATGTATGGATGACTCGAGCATGTGGTTTGCGTTCAAGAATGCCCCGTAAATATAAACAACTATTACAGCTCGAGTACATTTAATGACAAAAATGTGCTAATGCTGTGCTGCCTGCTCTCGCTCTCCGCATTGCAGCGCATTGCATTCCTTATACGGGTGATGCCGCTCGCCGTGCCCAGCCCTGCGGGGCCCCCCGGCCCCCAGCCTTCCCCACGGCCCCGGGCCGGGGGGTGGCACAGCCGGAGAAGCGGTGACCCCCGCTCCTCGCAATTTCGGAATAGGAAGGTTTCGCCCGGAGAGGGGACAGGAGCGGGTGAGCCTGTCCCCGACGATCTCCGCCAGCGCCTGGTAACATGAAACACCCTGGAATAGCGAGAGTAAATATCCACCTAAGAGGATGGCTGCTGGCAAAACAAAAAGAAAAGATCTCCAAACCATCATAAATTCAAAAAACACCCAGCCCCGCGGCACAGACATGGAGAGGAGTCGGGCACCGCTTCTCTCTGCCGGGCCGGGAGCAGAAGGTTATTCCTTCTGCTCTTGCGCCCCCGAAGGCCCGGGAGGAGCTGGTGTGGCCGGGGGCACCTGCCCCGTCGAGGAAGGGTTTTTAATTAAGCACCATAATGACCTCGGCCGGGGAGAACCGAGACAAGTGCTTTCGCACACCCTGTCGAGAGCTTTCTTCTACCCGAGCCGTCAAAGCCCGGGTAAAGTTACGGCCCCCGGAGGGTTAAAAAAGCATTTCACAGCCCCGGCTGCCGAAGGGACTCCTGGCCCCTTTTTCTCCCTGCATGCCCCCATCCTTGCCCCTCTCTGCAGCGCATCCCGGAGGGGCAGAGCCTTGGTCTCCCGACGACACGTTTCGGGGGCGAGCAGCCTGTGCCGCTGCTCCGCTGCTTCGGGGGGTGCCAGGGACATGGGGACGGGAAAGGGGGGGACAGGGGAGAGAGGGGAGCCCTCCCCAAGGGGTTGGGGGACGCCGCTAGGTGCCGGGACCTGCCCCGCCGCCCCTAGATGACACGCGGGGCTCTGGCCCCTCGGAGGCGGCATCCTTCGAGGGCTGCAAAGCAAATAGTGCCTTGCAGTCGCTGTAATCCACGGTTTTCATTTACTATTATTCAATCAGGATTTATCTCTGTTTTTTTAGGAGGCTACTTTTCCAGGACTGTTACTCGATACTGATCCATTAAATCATTCCAGCTGAGAGATTAAATGTATGATTTGCAACCAGCTGGATTTCTCAAATGGTGTCTTCGCCTCCCTTCAGAGTATGAGCAGACCCGACGAGCAAACACTTTGCTTTGGCATCGAAACCCTTCCATTTGCCCGAAGATTACCACACGGAGTTCATTCTACGCCAACAGTATTCTCTTCCTTTCTCTTCACTGGATTAGATTTCCCCCGGCCATAAAATGCCTCCAAAAGCGAGATACCATCGAAATGGCAAAGCACGCCACCCGGGCGGGTCGGCAGCAGGCTCAAACCTCGCCTCGCACTGACGCCGGAGCCCCTCGCAGCCTCTCGCAGAGCCGCCCCGGCTCCAGCTCCCCCTGCACACGGGGCTGCCCCCCCTTCGTGTGCCTCGACGTGCGTGGGGCTCGACGGCAGGCCCCGTCCTTCCTCCCCTCCTGCTCAGGTCAGGGGATTTGTTTTAAATGAATGTCGGGGGAAGCAGTGCCCGGGTGAATATCTTCAAGGCAGCTCTAGCTGCAATCGGCCGGCACCGCTCGATGTAATGAATACACCAGATATAGAGTAATTAGGGTAAAGAGACGAATAATAATAATAATAATAATAAAGGGAAAAGCAAAAGCCCCTGGAGGCTGGAAGGGATCCGGAGACTTTTTTCTGCCCCGCCGCAGAGCCGTGGCACGGGGGAATTTGTCGCACCTATGGAGGAGAAAGCACCGACATTTTCGGGGCTCCCGGGGTGGGGGAGCGGTGCCGGTGGCCCCCTCGGTTGCCGTTCAAACACCGCGGGTGGGGAGGACAGCCCCCCTCCGCCCCTACGAAGCCCGGGAGCGGCGCGGGCCGGATCCTGCCCGCACGCCTCTCCCTGCAACCCTGGGAGGTTTGAGTCCGGGAGGTTTGAGTCCGGGAGGTTTGAGTCCGGGAGGTTTGAATCCGGGAGGTTTCCCAACCCTGCTGCTGCAGCAGCTGCCCCCCGCCCGCCGTGCGCGCCCCAAAAGCGGCGAGCAGCCGGCTTCCGAGGGCGGGGGGTCCGGGGGCCGCGCACACACAGCCCCAGGCCGCGGGATTCACGGTGTCGGGAGAAAACAGACGGGAGGGCCCGGCTGTGGGGTCGGGCCCCTCCCGGGGTTGCCACCGGCTCAGGCTTTGGTAATGCCTCCCGCCGTCACCCAGCTCCCCAGTGACAGCGGGGACGTTAATGAGCCGCGTTAATTAACCGCACCCCGCTGTAGAGGGCGGCTTCGGGCACCCGGGCACTGCCGGCAGCGCGCAGGGGGAGATGTCCCCCCACGCATGATTTGCCACGCACCGTCGCGGCTCCCAGAGCCTGCGTGTCCCCGACTTTCCCCCCAAAGCCAGGGGGCCGCCGCCGGGCACCTGCCGTCGGGGCTCGGGCAGCCGCGGCCGAAAGCGGGGCTCTGCGGGGGGACCCAGCAAGCGGGCGTTGAGCCCCCCCGGCCTGCGGGGTCTCCGCGGTGGAAAGCGGGGTGGGGGCCAAAAGATCCCCTGGGCTCCCCCACGGTCCCTGCAGCGGGGTCCCGGAGATTGGGAAGCTGCCGTCGTGCCTCTGCTTCTCAGGTGCTCTGGGACCGAGTCCCTGCTCTCCCTGCCCCGACCCCAGCCCGGCCGCCTCTCACAGCGTCTTTCGGAAAGGTGGGATGCGGGGGGGGATCCCATCCCGGGGGGGTCCTATCCCATCTAGCGGCTCTGCCCGGCCCCGAACCAAAAATCGCCCTTCCAACAGGAGCCACTGGACTCCGTCCAACTCCGCAGCATACCCTGGGCTTTATAAAGCTGCACTTCTTTACTCTTCGCCCCCCCAACCCTCTTTTTTTTTTTTCTTTTTTTTTTTTTTTCTTTTTTTTTTTTCTTTTTTTTTTTTTCTTTTTCCTTCCTCGCTGTTGCCAGCCAGTCTTGTTGACCAGCCAGCCTATGTTGACACCCAGGCGAGCTATTGACAGTCGCTTTTCAGCCTCGGATGCCCGGCTCACACGCGGTAATTTTAACGACTGCCTCGGTTTTCACGCTGCAGCCTATTTTTGGAGAGCGGAGGAGCGCAAATGAATATTCCTGATGAAGGCAGCTTTCATCGGGTTCTTTACAAAATCTATATCCCCTTTCCTCCCTCCCGCCCCCTAAATACACACGAACCATACCGAGGTTTGCATTTTTCATGGCGGGACAAGCAAGTCTAAAAAAGGCATGTTTGTTTTTCCTGGCTGTTTCAAATATGTATTTCCTGGAGGACTTCGCATCTAATGGGGTCATCAGAAGCACATGTGCGATTTTCATCTTTCCAAGTATTTTCTCCTCTCCCCCTTCTCCCGAGCACTACTGTGTGCTGATGTAACGCTTTACCTGCCTGCTCACCTTAGCTCCCACTAACCTTCCCCGTTTCCCTATGAGTCACAGACTCTTGGTAAAGCCTCAATTTGTTTCCGTGTGTCTGTCTGCTTTTTTTTTTTTTTTTGAAGATACGGGTTGGGCAGGAGGTAGGGACGGAGACCAAAAAAAAAAAAAAAAGAATAAAATAAAATAAAATAAAATAAAATAAAATAAAATAAAATAAAATAAAATAAAATAAAATAAAATAAAATAAAATAAAATAAAATAAAATAATGAAAACCTTCACGGGGAAGGACGCGAGCTCTCCCCGGCACGGAGCCGCCTCCCCGGCGGTGCCTCGGAGCCCCGCTCCCGCAGCACAGCGGGACGAACCGCTTCACCCATCCCTGCTCGGCAGTTGAAGGATGTGTTTTTCCAAACCCCAGAGCCACTCTCCTTCAGACAAAACCCTCACCTTTTCCTTGTGTGCTGAAGCACTGAAAGTTCCCTTCAGTGTATTTTTCTTGGCTGCCGGAGCCGCAGCGTTTTGATTCACTGAGCAGAGGAAGTTAAGGAGTTCTGCAGCACGGGGCAGTGGCCAGCGTTTTCATCGCGATCTCCCTACATTATTTGTCATGCTCAAGTGAGGGTTTGCTGAAGGCAAGAGCCTGCTCACTCCGGGCTGCATTTGTTTCTCCTAAAGAAGGCAGGAGATTTTATTTCCGGCGCTGGTAACAGGAGCCCGAGCGCCTTCCACAAGCCCCCCTGGGCAGGCAGTGGGATTCGCTCGTCTTTTGGAGCTGAAATCCCCCCTCATCCTCACACTGGGATGCTCTTGGACCCGAGCTGCTCAGCCTGGGGTAGGGAGGAGAGGAAGGAAAATAGCTTTACCCGGGGCAGCCCTCCAGAAATGTGCCAAGCAGGCGATTTTTCTCCTATAGGACGTGCGAATGCCTGCAAAACCGGCTTGTACCGTCGAAGGAAAACGCAGCCCCCATGGCAGCCGAGATGCGGCTGAGCTGCCCGGGGGGTGCTGCTCGCCCCAAGCTCTTGCGAGGGCTTGCAGGAGGCAGGGCTGTCACGACATGGGCAGCAAACCCCCACCTCCAGCAGCCTGTCGGGATACTCTCCCGCGACCGGCAGGGCTGTCCCGGCAGGGCGGCAGGACAGACGGAACGGCTTTCTGTCCTGGGTCCTCTCATCGGCCCCTCTCCAGCCCAGCACCGGGACAGCTGACAGTCACGTAACGAAGCCCAGTGCTGCCCAGCAGAACAAATCTGCTCGAGCACACCGTGAATATTCAGCGCCCTGCTCTCTAAAGGAATGACTCCAGTTACCGTTCTGGGGGCCGTAAATGCTGCATTCCTTAAGTAAATTGGTTAAGTTCTGGGTTTGAGGGCAAATATAGTGCACACACATTCACACATTTCTAATCCATCCATCCATCCATCCATCCATCCATCCATCCATCCATCCATCCATCCAACCATCTATTTATCCATCTATCTATCCCTCTACCCAGCTATCTATATGTTTGTGTATACACTTATACGAGAGACCGAGAGCGGTCCACCCCCCCAACAAATGCCATGCACCGAGAGGACGGTCCCGAGGGGCTGGAGGTGCCCCGCCTGCCCCGCTTGTTGTCGCAGGGCGTCACGCCCCTGTGGCCACGCTGCCAAGGGCAATCCCTGTGTCCCCCCACCCCCAATGTCCCCCACCTGTCCCCTGCCCTCCCCCCTCCTCCTCCCCGCTGACCCCCTGTGCGGTCGGGGGAGCAGCACCCGGGGAAGGGGAGCGGGGTTTCGGTGGCTTAGCAGGGGCGGCCTGATATTCCCATTGCTCTTGAGAACGGGCTCCAAAAGAAGTCACAGAATCAGGGAATCGGAGAATATCCCGAGCTGGAAGGGAGCTGCAGGGATCACCGAATCCAGCCCCTACTCGAAGGAGGGCTTCAGCCAGCCAGGCTGCGCTACGGGGGCTCGGCGGTGGGGTTTGCCGGCCCCCCTCCCGAATTAGCCAGGGGGAATTTCATGGCTAAAGCCTGCCAGATCCGGAGCGACTTCTTATTTATGCCCCGAAACCTGCGGGTGCACCCTGCAAACAAACAACGCGGAGACGAAATCTGCCCCGTGTAACATAACGCTAGTGAATCATAACTAATCTGTTTAAAACCGAGGATTAGTCACGTCAGTTTCGGCATATTCCTCTATCGGGAACTTTTTTTTTTGTGCGTGGAAAATCGGGGGGATTTGGGCTAATTTACCAAACATCATTACTAAGGCAAGTACGGTCCGATAAAATGAGTCTTAACATGTACGGCTTTTCAGGTTGTATTATACACCTCCCATCAGCTTGGCTTTAAGCTGTGTGCGCCCTTAATGCTAGATTGACCTCCAGATTTCTTTTTTTTTTTTTTTTTTTTTTTTTTTTTTGACTGCATGATTTCGGTTTCTGGCTGCCTTTAATTGACTTCAGCGACTCGCGTTCTCTTCCTCTCTCCGTTTATAAGAGATCCTCTCTGCAATTTACAGGAGTTTTCATCGCCCCTAGCTTTCAAAGGGCCTTCTCACCCTGTCAGCCCTTCATTTGCTTTCCCCGATCGAATTCTGCCTCCTCTGTGCAATATGACCTTTTATTAACCACCTACACCCCATCCTGTTTTCATACTGCTTCTTTAAATGTTCCCCATCTTGGCTTTAGTTTTTCTCTAATCGTTTTTTTTTTTTTTTTTTCTTTTTTCATCTTCTCCAGCGGTCAAAGCCTTAAGGCTTTATTTCGGTTTCGAGGCCGTGTTTTATTAACCCAGGCGTTCTGCTTTTCTCCACAGATCCCAAACTTTACTTCTATCTCTAAAAATACTAAATAATTAACTAGCCAATTAATTCATTCTTTGCAATATTGCACCACTGCATGTGTTATCTTATAGGGAGCAGGGAACTTCTGTACCCCTAGGAAGCAGTGATTCCTATACACGCGAAATGTTTATTTTCAAAGGATTAAAATTCATAGCTAAAATTATTAGATGTCCCTCAACGGAAATAACAGAATCTGCCCCGTAGACTCGTGTGCACGCACGAACACACTCGTACGCTCCCGCAGCAGAGGCAGCAGGCGCATCTTCTCCGCTGCTGGAAAATTACCCCAAAGGGCCGAAATGGGAGAAGCATCACCCTGAATATATCAAGTAGCCCAGGTACCCTCTCCTCTGTAATGATGCAATATCTTGCTTACCCCACTGAACCCCAGCATAACGAGGACACTGGATTTTTAACCAGGGGCAAGAGGGGTCTTTTTCGAGGACGATCTTCCCCCTTACTGAACTTCACACCCTCACTGCTAGAGACTTTACCGGGGCCCTCAGAGAACAGTGCTTTTAGCGGACACCCACAAACGCAGAAGGTGCTAATCCAGCCCCCGATAATATCAAATTAGGACATTGCCCACACCAAACTCTAGCTGATTGAAACTGCAGCCAGCGTCTGAAACCTGGGCACGATCTTTGCTGATCCACGCATATTTCTATCCAGCTTGAAGCCATATCGTTTTCTCGGCTTATTTTTCACAAGAAACTCATTTTAGGGGAGGAAATAAGCATAAAAGAAACTCCGAGAAAAGTTTCAATCGGACGATATATTGCGTTGGGGTTCTAGCAAAGAGCTGCTGGTGAGGATGAGGCACCGTGGGTGAAACACAGCGCAGCCCCACACCGGGCAACTAAAGGGTGCTGCCTCTCTCGGCTTCCAACCCTGCCCATCACCGTAAGAAGCCAGCCTTAGCTCCTATCCCTTAACGAAGCAAAACTGCAAGCAACGTGCCTACCTCTTTTGCCACCCCGTGCTTACGAAAAATAGCCTAAACTACAAAATAATAAGAAAAAAAAGAAAAAGAAAAGGGAAGAGTAGAGCATTCCCGTTGTCACAAACTCCCGCACAGGCTCTGGAGGAAGCATCTTCGGGCCCTTGCCTCTCCACCACTGCCCTCCACGGTGCACCGGGGTCAGGACGGACCCACGGCCGTAGCAGACCGGCCCCCGTCCCGGTGAGGCGAAGGGCTGGGGGAGAGCCCCGGACCGGGGGAGCTCCGGGATTGGCCACCACCCGTGGGGGCCACCGGGCTACCGAGCTGCCTGAGCCCCGCGGGTCTGCTGCCAGTCGGGCTGAGCCCAAACGCATCCCGCCCGCGAGTGATGCAAGCGCACGCCGAGCTAGATTTCTAAATTTTATTATAAAATAAAAGCAGAAATATTTTCCAAAGAATGTATTCACATAATATAAACAATAAACAAAACTAAGGTCGGGTGACTTGCGGTTGATACTGTCGTTTAGGTCTAAACTCAAGCAGCAGTTCCTCTTCTCTCAAAGCCCGCTCCTGCCCCCGGTGCACGCCGCGGGCAGCATCTGCCCCCCCCACTCTGCCTTCTGCTGGGACCGGGCTCGGGCCATCTCTTCCTTTCCCACCCAGCAAATGGCAAAAGCACCACATGGACAAGGCCGTAGAAGCCGCCTCTCTGCATAGCATCAGCTACAAGAAGGTTACAGAGTCTGCCTAGAGCGTGTCGCTGCTATAACTTGACTACAACTTTTGTATTCTTAGTTGAAATTGTACATCGTACACCTGCCACAGATACATAACTACAATAGGATAGCGGGAGCGATGCGAAACTTCCCAACAGGCATGTAAACAGCGGCCTTGCGCCCCCCCGTCCTCCCCACCCCCCAAAAAAAAAAAATTACAATGTGCCTCTTCACCCACAGACCGGGCAGACCAAGCAACACCACCGAGAGATTTGGGAAATCAAGGCTGGGAGGAGCTGCCCCACTGCACCGTGTTACGGCCTGGCATGAAAGCCACAGGCCCTGTCCGACAGCCTGTCCCCACCTGGGACCAGCTTTAGCAACCCTCCAGGCTTTTTACACCATTACTGCCCACAGCTGAGTCCAATGCCTTCCAAACCTGCAGCCAGCCTGCTGCCAAAGGGCACACAACACTTCCACTAAGGAGTTTGTCATCGCTTTCAAAAAGTCTCTGGTAAGATTAAGGAAAAAAATATGCAAGAGTAAAGGAGGCGCGAAGGAGGGAGCGTGTACACGGTTTTAAGAGCCCAGATCGACCAGGTTGGATGACATGGGGTTGAGGATGGAGTCCTGCAAGCTGTGGTGGTGCATGGGGTCGGCGCTGGGCACGGGGATGGCGCTGGGGCCCTGGGGGTGGCCCAGGCCGTGCAGGGGCTGCAGCCCAGGGTTGGAACTAAGCAGCAGCGCGGGGCTGGAGGAAGTGTGATCCGGGGTCCCTGACGGCGTCTTCTCGTCCTCCGAGCTCCCCAAAACTGTCTTATTCCCGTTCATTGACGCCGAGAGTGGGTTGTGGCTGTTGGAGTTGGAATTCTCGTTGTTTTCCCTATAGGAAACACAAAAGAGGGAGGGAAGTCACCGGGGGGACGCGGGACCGGCGGCTTCCCAAACTCTGCAAACCTCCCGGGCCTCTTCGTCTGGCACAAAGGGCCAAGGGCCGCCGAGCTTGTAAACAAGAGTCTCCCACTACCCCGGCGGAAAGTGTCACTTTGCCAACACGTCATTTTCTGCCTCCGTCTATCACAAAGCGTTTACACGGTGTGGGGAGGGAGAAAGGGGGGAAGGAAGGGAAGAGGAAGGGATTAAAATAAAAAAAAAAAGGCTTTCACACTTGAAAACTGCTCCCCGAGCTGAAGAGAAGCAAGGCCGAGGCGAGGCGGCTGCACGCAGGATTGCTCCGTGCTGCGGCCCAGCACCAGCCTGCCTTTTGCTTAAGTAACCGGACATTTCCCCCCCCCTCGCCCCAAGCTCAAAGCATAGCCCGATATGGAAGATAAGGCGAGCAAACAGAGTTAACTCGCTTATTTCCCGAGCCCTGGCTGCTCTCCCCTACTCAGGCTGCCGTTCCCGGCGCGGAGGGCGCAGCCCGGGGGGGCCCCATTCCCTGCGGGGCGAGCCCCAAGCCCCGGCCGCCTGCCTGGCTGGGCAAGGCGGCACGGTGTGCCGGGAGGCACCCCCGGGTAAACACCGAGAAATCGCTGGAGGTTTGCCAAGCCCATTCAAAAAAAAAAAAAAACAAAACAAACAAAAAAAAAAAAAACAAAAAAAAAACAAAGAAAAAACTTTTTTTTTTTTTTTTTCGAAATAAGAGGGGTAAGATGTGGTGGGGGCGACCGTCCTGTCAAGGCTAACTCGGCTTTTAGAAGTAGCAACCCTGTAGACACAGCCCTGCCTGAAATACTGAAGGCGTTTTAAGTGGATTCAAAAGCTTCTGCGGAAGCCTTGAACACGCTGCATGGCAGAAGGGCCCGATCCCGCAGGATTTGCTCGAGGGAAGGGGTGGCCATTGTGCCGACATTTTTTGCTCGGTGAGGGCAGCAGGATGTGGCTTGAGACACATTGCGGCAAAAAAATAAAAATCGAAAAGAAAGCTCTGCTTGAACAAGTTACTTGAGTAAATGGCAATCCCAGGAACGGTCTGTTTTCCAACGCCTGGAGTGTAATATTAGGTTGAGTGTATTTTTCAATGTCAAAAATCTTATTTGTCTCTGGAGACCTTTAAAATTTGATTCCTCGGGAAAAAAAAATATGGAATAAGTGTAACCTTCATTTCCTTTGGATATGCGAAGGTGAGTCCCTGCTATCAGCAATAAAAAGGATCTCTAACATCTCGTAAAACCAACACTTGCAGGGATTTGAAAGAAAATTAAAGCGCTAGCACCGTTTGGGGAAATGCGTGGAGCAAATCTGTGCGGAGCCCGAACCTGCCGGGCTGCACAGCTGCGCGGCCGAGGCGCTCGCCTATTCCAAACCTCGATAGGCAGAAAAGCAAAACGGCGTGTCCTCCGTGGCGCGGAGGTGCGGGAGATTTCTAATCATCTGTTAATTAACCGTGCAGGACGTACGAGCTGATCGAGCGAGCTGGGAAGGAGGCACAGCGCAGCTGGGACACGCTTTTCGCTTCCTCGGCCCGTCTTTAAGGCACAGGGCCGGCTGACGGCAAAGTACTCCCGAGTACGCAGGCATTAACTTCTGCCGGCAATTAACGGCCCTTTCCCTCAATTTAACGAGAAAAGCACAGTCTCGGAGCCACGGTCGGTATGAGGAGATATTATATAGAAATATGCATGCGTGAGCACCGCGCTGGGTGGTGAAGCCGAGGTGCAATTTCACGAGCAAGGGCAGAGAGTTGTCTTCCCTCCCCGTCTGCCCGTAAGCGGCCCGATCTGCAGGGCGCACATTTCGGGGGCTCCCTTCGCAGCTCTCCCCTCGCCTTATTCCCTCGTCCCGCCGCTCCCTTTCGGCAGCGGGCAGCCCGCAAGGACGCGCCCCGACGGCACGGGCCCCGCCGCCCCCCGGCTACCCCTCGGCTGGTCAAGGGGCCCGACCGCCTCTCCGGGGGCTTCCTTCCCCTCTGCTCATCCCGGACACGCGTGGAGCACCCACGGCGCCGGCCCGCCTGTCTCCCGGCTCCTCCGCCCCGGAGGCCGCGGGCGCCGTCGGGGCGGCCTCCACGGAGCTGGGGGCGAGCAACGAAGCCGAGGGGCCGCGGGCGCGGGGGAAGCCGTACCTTTCCTTGGCCTCGGCCGCTCGGTCCCGCTGCCGGCGGTTCTTGAACCAGTTGCTGACCTGGGTGGTGGTGAGGCCGGTGGCCTCGGCCAGCTCCCGCTTCTCGCGGGGGGACGGGTAGGGGTTGTGGGCGTACCACTCGCGGAGGACGCTGCGGCTCTTCTCCTTGAAGCAGTAGCTGGTCTCCTCGCCGTCCCAGATGGAGCGGGGCAGCGGGAACTTGCGGCGCACCCGGTACTTGCCCACCGCCCCTAGGGGTCGCCCCCGCAGCTTCTCCGCCTCGATGTAGTGCGCCTTGAGCCAGAGCTGCTGCAGCTTGGGGTGGTTGTGCGCCGAGAACTGGTGGCTCTCCAGGATCTTGTAGAGCTCGCGGAAGTTGCCCCGGTGGAAGGCCACCACGGCCTTGGCCTTCAGGACGCTCTCGTTTTTGTGGAGGTGCTCGCACGCAGGGAGGGACCAGAGGAACCGCCCCAGCCGCTCGATGTTGCCGCCTTGCTGGAGCACCTCGCAGACGCAGGCCACTTGCTCTTGGGTGAAGCCAAAAGTCGGGAGCATCGACATGGTGAGCCCTGCCCCGCCGCGCACCCTACGGCCGCATAGAGGGGAGCGGCGCGGGGCGGCGGGCAGCGCCCGGCATGCGGGGCCGGCCCCGGGGCGGCGGCGCCCGGCGGGGCCTGGCGGGGGTCACGGCCGGGCGCGGGGGGCCGCGGCCATCGGCGGCGCCCGGCCCCGGCGAGGCAGCGGCTTAAAAAAGGCGAGGAGCGAGGAGAAAGCCTCGGGAGCCCGAGCGCGGAGGGCGTTTTCCCCCGGCCGCCTCCTTTTTGTAAGTCCGAGTTGCGAGAGGAACTTTGTGCCTCTTTTGTCTCCTATCTGCAGCGCTCGCAGCGGCCGCGGCTCTCCCACCCCCACCCCCCTCGGCCGCCGGTTTGGGATCTCCCTGCTTCCCCCCCACCCCCCTCCGCCGAAAGATCCCACATAATATAGTGGTAAAGCCCCGCTCCCTCTCTCCTCTCCCTCTCGGAGTTTTTCCCCCCTTTCTTTCTCTCTCTCTCTCCCCCTTTTTTTTAATAATATTATTCTAAGCTGGCATGAAAAGTGATTATCCGCGCTGTGATTGGTCCGGTTATCTGACCCGGGGACTGCCAGGAGAAGACAATAGTTTTAGTCAAATTATTTGCCATGGTGACGCTGTCAATCAGGGGTAACCCGATCTGTTTTGAGGTGGCTCCCCGGCTGGCTTGACAGATTGCTCAGATCCACTCAGAGGCGGCCCTGCGAGCTGAGATATTAGCTAGCGAGGGAGAAATTGCCGCCGTGATTGACGCTGCGGGCACCCACCGGCAGCGGGGGAGCGGGGAGCCGCCGCCCCGTCGGGCCCCCGCCGGTCCCGTCGGGGGGAACCCCCCGGCCCCGGCCCTTGAGGCGAGTTCCCTGCTCCAGGCGCTGCCTCGCCCCCTCCCCAGCGCCCAGCAGCAACTGGCGGCGAGCTTTCTGGGGAAGGGGCCTCCCGCGTACAATAGGGACCCTGTTCCCACCCGGGATCCCGTTACACGCCGGCAGTACCTGCCCGGAGCGGGGACCGGCTGCCGGTAGGGCCCGAACCGTGCCCGCCTGGCCCCGCCGCTCGCCTTTCCTCTCCCGATCCCGACGTCGGTTCCTGCTCCGCTTCCAGCCCCGTGCAGGGCTGCTGCGCCCCGGGGGACAAGCATAAAAGTTGGGGACACTCGGCGTGACCGCGCGGCCCCTTGTCACCCCCTATCCTTCCCCGTCCCCTCGGTGCGGGCGAAGCGAGAGCCGGCCGGGGGGGCTGCGGGGCCCGGGGGCGGGCGTAGCCCCCTCGGGAAGCGCCCTCGGGCTGCAGGCGCCGGGGGGAGCCCAAGTGAAAGCGCTCGGCGGGAGCCCCTCGGATGCCCCCCGCCGCCGTGCGTGGCCCCAGGGCTGATTTCACGGCCCGAAATGTTCTGTTTTGGGGGAGAAATAACACAGCCGCCAGCAAGTTCTTCCGACGCCTTTTGCAGCCTCCCCAGCTCGGCTCTGCCGTCGTGCGCTCCCACCTTTCTGACAGCCCCCCAGCTGCTCCCCTGCGCCTCGGGGGCTCGGTGAGGCCTCGGAAGCCCCGGCCGCGGCTCCCCGCCCCGCAGCCCGACCCTCCGGAGCCCCCGGGCCCTGCGGGGCAGCCGGCCGGGGCTGACGAGGCCGAGCGGCAGCGGGCGAACCCCCCCCGGGCCGAGGGAGCCGGAGTCGAAGGGGGGCAGCGGCTCCGCAGCGGCCAGAGCCCGGCCCGTCGGGGCGCCTGTGCGCACCCACCGGCCGTGTGCGGAGTTTTTCGGGTGAGCCCCGTTTCGGAAGCCCGGTGCCCGCCTACCTGTGCGAGCCTCTCCGCAGCCGTGCAGAAGCCGTGGGAAGCGGGCGGCCCCCGCCTCGGCTCGCCCGGGGGGCGCAGAGCAAAGCCGGGGCTTCCTTTGCAGGGCATTCGTTTCAAACGAATTTGGGAACGTCGGTGGCGGGTCCGTAAAGCCCCCCTGCGCCAGTCTCCCTCCCCCCCGAGCAGAATTAACACTCGGCCGCTCAACGCCTTGCCGCTGGCCGATTCCTGCGGGATTCAACCCGTGCTTGTTTGGAAACGATTGCGTCCCGCTCTCCGCGCTTCCCGCTCAGCCGCAGCGGAGGATGGGGCGCAGCTGGGGCCGCAGCGGACGGCCGCGGGGTGGGAGAGAGGATCTGCTTCAAAAATGCTCCTCCGAACAGACACGGCGAGGGAAGCACAGATCCCGTCTCCCACCCCCGGGAAGCACGGATCCCCTCTCCCATCCCCGACCTCTGTGCTTACTCCGGGCGACTTTCGGAAGGGAGAATCCGGCGCCGTCCCGCTCCCCTCGGCGGCCGGGGCCGTAGCAAAAGACAAAAGAGCTGCAGAGGTCTGGGCTCCCCTCCCGCCTCCGTGCTACCGCGCTCTGTCGCTGCACGTTTATCGGGGATCTACCTGACTCCGCTTCCTCTCCTTCCGTCTCAGAACCACAGCGGCGAAGGCTGAATGGGAGCAGCTGTTCGCCCTAGCCGGAAAGGAGATGTCAAAACCTGTTGCGTGGACGGAGCTCTGAGAAAATCTCTTCTTAGCTCCCTAAAATGTGAGTACGGACCCTACACGCAAGCCCCTCCGCAGGCGCTTTCACTTCGGGCGGCGGTGGCCGGGCGGCGTGTGTCGCCGCTTCCCAGAGCGTCTGCAAATTAGGGACAGCTGGATCCCAATGCTCTGTAACTGCTTTTAACTTTGGGGCAAGAAAATTCTTCCTATTAGTGCTAGAAGAGGGAGCAGATACCGGCTGCTGAGCCCCGGCACGGGGCGAGTCAAGTTGCGAGGGAATCAAACGATCAGGCGAGGAGCTTTTCTGGCATGTGCAAAAGAGCTCGTTCACTGCAGTTATATTTCAGAGCAAGAAGCAATCGCCTGGTAACATTTGCCCCCCGTCCGACGGGAACATTTTGAGGGGTGTCTCCGTGCAGCCGCAGCCAAAGGCTTTTCTGGGCTGCCCCAAACTTGCTCCCGGCCCCGCTGTGCCCGGCGCAGGAGCCCCGGGTTCATCCCGGTGCCGGCCAGGGAAGCGGTGTGACTGACCCCAGGACACTCTCAGCAGAGGTCTGGCCCCTCCGGGAAGTCGTTGCCGAGCACCAGGCAGCGTGCGGGACCGGCAGTGTCAGCGCAAGTGGCTGTGAAATAGGAGGAAAATAAAAAAGTCGTTTTTTTTTCTCTCGTAACGCTCCCGTTATTAACCAGGACGAGGACTTGCTGAGGGAAGGGGGGGCTGAACGTGTCGCTTCCTGGGAACTTTTAATTGCACGTTACTGCCTTGTGTCCATAAATGAGTGCCAGGACAACGCTGCGGTTATCTGAGAATCTCCCTCTCGGCGGTGTCTCCACCGTCTCCTTCGAGACAGCAGCCTGCACGGGAGGCTGCGGGCCCGCACCTCTTCCATGACACACAGAAACGGAGCCTCCCAGCCTCCTGCCTGCAGCCTGCCCCGCGGCCCCCCGACTGCGGCCCCTGTGCCCCCCTCCCATGCCCTGCAGCTTATATCCCTTTTACACAGGCGTAAACGCCTCCGGCTGTGCCTGGGGGGCACCGGGGGAAGCAGGAGGCAGAGCGGTGGCTGTGGCGATGGCAAGCCCCCACGACACGCAGGACACTCACGATCCTGCCGTCGGCCTCAGCTCCCTGCGTGGGGACGGAGGGAGGGAGACGGAGGGTGTCGGTGGGACGCTTTTCTCGGCCCTGGTAGCAAGCAAATGGCCAACCCGGCAATCCTCATGTCTTGCCCACATGTGCCCACTACCGTGGCAGGGGCTGTAGGGAGAGCAAGCGACAAACAACTCCAAGTTTTCGTTTATTTCATTTTTTTTTTTCTTTTTTCTTTTTTCTTTTTGGGGTGGGGGTGGGGGTAGAAGGCGAACACAGTATGCCTGCCCTTTAAAACCAGACGACTGACGTGGACGAAACCCTCCAGCAGTTAACCTGCTCTTCCTGTTATCTTTTTTATAAATCGTAAAGACCCTTGCCAGGATCCCAGGCCTGCGTCTCCTGTCCGTTCCCCATCCTCTTTCGTGCCCCCCTTCCCGGGAACCCCATCGCACACGTTTCGGGCCCCACGGCGGCAGTTTGCAGCCCCCCTCCCCACCCCTGTGCGCTTTATTCCCGCGTGTATTGATTTCTGCGTTTTGTTTCAAAACAAAACGGGCTCTAGCCCATCGCAGATGGCACGTAGAGAGCCCGAGATCCTGCCCCGACCGAAAATGAAAACATGACCGGGATCACCGCGAATAACGAAATTAAGACAAACAACAATAGCTTGTTGTTCCGTGATTTGGGGCGAGAGGAAGAACTGGAAGCTTTTTGCAGCGAGCTGCGCGCTGTTCCTCGGGGGGAGCCGCCGAGGATGCCAGCTATGTAGCGGGTAACTCGATTATGCTAAGAGAGGGGCCGGGCGGGGCGGGGGCGCCGGGGTGCCCGGGCAGGGGGCCCCGAGCAGCGGCTGCGCATTTTTCAGGAAGATGGACGGCTTCGGAGGGCTGTCCGAGGGGGTCTCGAGGGATCTTGAGGCTCCGTGCCCCCTCTCAAGGCTCTGCAGCCTTCCGTGCTCCCCACAAACCCTACAGCCGCCCCCCCGCCGCCCCACTACCTTCTCATGGCCCATTCTCGATCTCGGGATCGGGGTTCAGGGTTTTCGCTTCCTTCACCCTCACCCCCAGCACCAACATTGATTTGGGGTTCTCCCCCCGTCCCACAGCCAGGCTCCTGTCCCGCGGCAGTGGGACACCCGTCGGGGGGCTGCCGGAGCCCAGCCAGCCCCCGCCCCGGTGTCGGCTGCGGGCTGCACCTCGGATGCTCCGCGGCACGGGAGGACTGAGCGGAGAGCTTTACAGACAAGACAACAACAACAACAAAAGGCACATATGGTTAAAATAAGGAGAGGGAGCTTTCCGCCTTAGGGGATTGGCAATAACTAGCCGGAAATGCAGGGCACTGCGTCCAAAGTTCTGGTGGGCTTCTGCAGGATTGACAACTTAAATCACACTACAAGCATCAATTTGACAATATTTGTAAACTTCTTGTTTCCAGGGATCTTCTTGATCAGAGATAGACCAGGTTGGTATGAGCTCGAGCCACGAAGGTCTTTTATTTTTTTTTTCCTCCTCCTTTCCCCTCTTCCGAGTTGATGAATAGCGATCAGGTTTCTTTTAATGGCTGCCCCCTATTCTCACAGCCTCCCACAACTAACCCAAGAGCCTGTTTCCTCGACCTCAGTTAATTCCACTGATTATTCCAAGATGATGAGGAAAAGCACGAAGATTGTTCACTGCTCCTACTGATTCAAGGCATTTTTGTTACCATCTCCATCCCTGGCTCACGGGGATGTAACCGGGGAGTATTTTTAGGAACAGGCCGCCCTTCCTCTCCTTCTCCCCTCCCTCCCCAGGCAGCTGACATCTTCAGGGCCTTGGCCGTGCCCATCTCCTGCTTGGTGGCCGTGCGACCCCCGCCCTCGGGCTGGGGGACCTCAGGGTCTTAGGGGTGGGGTGTCGGTGAATTTCTGGACGGGGTTCGGGGCGCCGAGAGGGCGTCCCCCCGAGGGAAACAGCCCCCGAGCCGCCTCCTGCCGCGCCGCTCGGATTTTCGGCTCCCCTATACGAGGCAAACCGGCCCCCCGAACCCGGGCGGCGTCGAGGCCGGCCCCGGAGGGCCGGAGGGGGAGATTCGCTCCTAGAAATCTCACTAGAGGGCTCTAAGGCTCAGCTCCCAGCGCTGCCGAGAGGAAGCAGGGCTTCGTCCTTGCTGTCCCGCCGGCTTCCGGACGAGCGGCTGCAGGAGCCTAAAACCGCCCCCGCGCCGTCCCCCAGGTGGCTCACGCACGTCGTGGCCACGGCCAGAAATCCTCCGTGGTCTTTTCCTCCTGTCCTGCCCCACCACGGGCTGATGTCCCCCCCCCCCCCCGAACACAGCGGTCCCAAGAGGTCCAGGGGGTCCCACCCTCTCCTGCATCCCTCGCACAGCAAAAACGAGACGAGCAGTCCCCAGAGCATCCGCCATTCCCATCTTACAGTTGCCCCTCGACACAGGTATTCTCGGCAAGGATCGGGGAGCAAGCAGGATTTATGGACCTGTGGGATTTTATTTTCCCCGCAGGAAGACCTTATGTGAGTTCTTCCGTAGTCTACTGAGCCGTGTGCCCATAAACACACCTACCTACTGGTTAGATACTGCAGCACTAGGACAAGCTGAAATGTAAGGTAGAGATAGCAAGTAATGCACACGCATATATAAGTGTCAGAGAACATTAACTGACTTACCCAAAATCTGTTTTCACTGGGGATTTCTTTCCCGTTTTAAATAATTTATATAATTTGCCGTTGTGGATAAATAAAACCAAGCAAGACTCTATCAATTAAAACCAGGAGAATTAATATGTATAATTTGAACTTGAATTTAAATACGTATAATATGAATTAACATGTATTGTGACATTTCATAAAATTTCGCAATGCATTCAATTTGTTTTAACTTCCCAAAATTTTGTAAGGAGTAACAACATTGCATTATTTACAGAATTTAGGAAATGCAATTTAGCTTGTTTGTCATGTCTTGCAGTTCTCTCAGAAGCTTTGTACACAGATCAAAACTACAGGGAAAAGCTTTGTGGAAAGTTAGACAGTTTAGATAATTTAACTGCAGTTTAAAGCTGATCCACTTTCCAGTGGAAAATTTGCTACTTCCGAACTTGTGAAAATGTTCTGTATTTTCCTCTTGAATTGTTTAAGCCTCCTCTTTCCTGGATTAATTTTGCCTCTGCCCTTTGATATCTTCTCTCCTTTATTTCATAGGTTCTTGAATCAGTTCAAGTGCACCACGGACCTTTTAATTCCCAGAAAAGTTATGCAATTTAAACAGACCTGGTGTCCCATTTCATTCAATTTTTTTTCATCAATTTTATCTTTGTTCTAAACAGAGACTTTAAGACTAGTCTGATATTGACTTTGTTGATTATTTAATATGCAGAAAAGGCCAGTCCAGTAAATTCTGGATTTGTTTTCAGGCAGTTAAGCTACTAAAGCAGGAAAGGCTAAGGCTCTATAACTTGCTGGTTAAGAAATAATCTTCTACTCGGCTGCTATACCCTTTTCTATTGTCTTCAACAGTCTAGTCATTTGTGCATGGTCAGGTGTGTAATTGTACAGCCTCTCCCCAGCAGATATCAGATACCAGCAGCAGTGGACACCAGCACTGCATACTGCACGAAGGGGCATGAGCTTGAGCATCACATTTGGCTGCCAGCATGCTCCCAGGCGCAGTTTTGGCCATGATCTCTCTACAGCAGTAGCTGGGGGTGCTGTGCACGTTACCGATTGTTACCAAGCTGCTGTCTGCACTAGATTGTACCTGGTTTGGCTCCCTCTATCCCATGCTATTCCACTCCTCCAACACTGTCCCAGGAATTTTTGCAGTCCCAAGTCCCATTCTATGCCCTCAGTCCACACTTCAACAGTGTTTCATGCTATTAAAATATCCCTTGAATAATTTACAATGCATACTTTATATTATCCCCAATACTCAGAACTAAAAACTGAAAGGAAATAATACATATTTTTTGAACCACAGAGGCACTACTTGGAATTCAAAGACCAAGTGACCTAGCCTGAGGGCCTGAGAATTGTTCCTAGCCATGTTTCACTTAGCAATAGGGACACATTTTAACCAACATTGCAAGAAGGGACTTCTTGAGTGCCACCTTCTTCAGACTCCTTATTTTTTCATTCTTCTAACAGAGTTTAATAGTGCTTAAATCATTTCATTCTCCGCATAAGTTGCAGAGGAAGACCAGATACTTAATGTAGGGCCAAAGATTTCACTGAGTGACAGAGAGTTGCAAAGCGTGGGATTCTTGTATAACTACCTCTTAATTTTTGTATATCTGCTACCTTCCACAGCCAGAAAACAATCAGGAAAATTTTTGTTAAAGTGTATATATATATATATATATATATATATATATGTATATGTATGTATGTATATGTGTATGTTTATGTGTATTTATGTATGTCTAACTGTTTTAATTAAGATTTGTTTAATTTTACTTCAGGGAAAAACTGAGATTGTCATTTAAAAAAAATCTAAACAGTAGAATAACCACATCACAGTAATTTAACTTGATAAACATTTCCTTAATTACGAGGTCCTGTTGGTTTCAGTCACGTAAGAGATCTGGTAGAAGAAAGGAATGGAGCATGAGATAAACTGGACAAAGCCCAGGAAGAATTTTACAGAATAAAGGATTTTTCTTTATTCTATTTTATCTTTTTAAAATTTATTTATTTTTTTCCTCTCTGATCAGCATTCTGAAACATATACACTTTTGGATGAGGGTGTTATGTTCATGTTTATTTTCAAGTGGAAGGTTGGCAGCAGCATTTGGCATGCATGGAAGAAGTCTGGGATCTGGGCCTTATAGTCATCGTAAAGAAGTGAGCTTCAGCTTCCAAGAGAAGAAAGTAAAGAGGTATAATTGGGTGAGTTACTTGAGTTATGATGTGGAAGCTAGAGTGTAATAAGCATGTTTAATGTACATAAGAGAAGGAAAAGTGCTCCATGCCAAACTGGATGCCAGACTTCTGGCTGGCAGAGGTGAACAAGCAGTATTAATTCAGTAAGGAGAGGGCTGTGCCTGAAGATGGTTCTCCTAACTCATCAGATTGCTCTTTGAGACATTTGACTAGAGAGAACAGAAATGGAACCATTAGTGTAATGGGTCAGAGCAAAAAGAATAAACAGACTGCAAAACAAAAGAAGAAAACACAGTCCCAGTGACAGCAGAGGAGGCTGTAGATAGCACAAATGATCCTGGGACTGCTGGAGGCCAGCCCAGGCTGGATGCAGTGATCTCTGGCCTTAAATGGGATGAAGTCTTCAGCTGGGTGACAGACTCCTGGAGGGATGGGAGAGGATGAATTCAGTCCATAAAACATCTATTTTCTCTACAGCTGCAGAAAGTATGAGGAGGCTACATCATGGGGGAAAGTTTCAGCTAGGGAAAGTTCAAGGAGAAAGAGTATGCCTGTGGTCACCTCAGAATCCTCTGTGGCAAGGAGCTACAAACAGGGAGGGAGGAGTCAGGAGCATTTTTATTTTCACAGATTAATTTTTAAAGGCAACAGTCATGTTTTTTATTATTTTTTATTTTATTTTATTTTTTTTTCCTCTAGCTGAATAAGAAACTGCACATCTCTATTGGATCACTAATCCATGGCCAACTCCAAGACAGAAGTGTGCAATGTAAATGTAAAACACTATAATTATTTTCATGTAATTAGAGAGCTTGTACTTTGCTTCACATTCTCGAGAAATTTGTCTAGGTGTTTCAAACTCAACTGACCAAAGCCTTTATTTTTATTCAGTAATCTACCTGTCAGAGAAATCTGAGACCATGGATGGACCCCATTTCCATCCTGTTAAAGATGCTTTGTATTTGTCATCATTATCTGTGCAATTTGTATTTACGTAAAAAGTAATAGGGGAAATATCCCAGGTGTACAAAAGTTAATGGAAGGCACCCCAGCAGTGGTGAGCTCTGGACTGGGATTCCGAAGAACTGGAAAGAGTAGGGGGAAAAAGGGGTTTTGGCATGAAAGAACTAGTAGAAGGGGGTTTACAAGAGAAAAAGTTTGAAATCTTCCAGTGATGTTGAAGAACTTCCCTTGGGCATCTCCCAGTTAGGCACCTGGCACACTGACTGACCATTTAGGATTAGCACAAATCTTGACAATATTGCAAGAGTAATATTTTCATGAGGAGGAACTGTTACAGAACTATGCAAAGTCACTTTGGTCTTCAATGTCAGGCAGGCATCTTAGGAAGATGAGTCACTTAATTATTAATTACGACTCTTAAAAAATGTTTCTATTCCTTGGGGACGAGATGATGAACGTTTATCTCTCTGACTATGTCTCTTAGAGTAATCTGAAAGCATCAAAGAAATGCAAGATCTTGTTCCTGGTGTGTATTTGCTTTGGGCTAGTCTTCCAGGACGCCAAAAGGTGTTGAGATATGGTTGATATTATGCAACCTTCAACAGTAAAGCAGATGTACACCGTTCTTCTTTCAAGAAGACTTATTTTGATCTCTGGAGACCCATAATGTGATCCTCACTCAATCATTTTGAGCAGAAAGGGAACTTTTCCAAGGCACTGTAGAAGCAGCAATGTTTAGATGATCATTATATGTAGAGTTTGATGAAGCAGGCACTTTTCCTGCCATATGTTAAATAAACAACTTGTTACTGTGTACTGTGTGGTGATGCAGGTTGATACTCTGCTGCTGAATAATATGATGTCATGTTAAGACTTCAACTATTTCCTTATATAGTCCTCAAGAAATAGGATTTTTTTGCCTACATCTGAAAATTCACAGGCAAATATGCAACTGATCAAATCTTGCACAGATGCTAACACCCAGATGCGTGTGTTTCTGTGTGGAAGTAATCTACAGCTAGCAGAACTCTTGGATAGAGAAATCCAGTAAAAATACAGATTAGGCACACATAAGTTAGATATGCCTAACTAGTGTGCCAAGAATTTATAGTTTTATGAAATCTGTATTATGTACAGATCTCTCAATATTTTCTTCTAAAAAGTTTTCATTAGTGTACAAAAGGGAGGATATGGATTTCTGTAATAATCAGAAGAACCATCTTATTTCATGTACAGCAAACCAAAATAACCGCATGACCTTGGTTCCTTGGCCTCCCTGTCTGTCCAAACTTCTATTAGAAGTTAGCACTTGAGTAATCCTATCTTTTAATAACAATCTATACAATAAAACCACGCAATTTAAAAATAATAATGAATAGTAAGTTGCATGCTGGGTGAAACTTTTTGAGTGAGACTGTCCAATATTTCCTGTGCTAAAATGCTTAGATTCATAACAGATACAGGAAGAAAATGCAAATACAGATATGTGTTTTCTTTTTTAAGTGAGAAAATACATACATGTGAGTAGACTCTTGTCTTGTTCAGCTTGATACACCTAATATCCTCAGTAAATTAAGAGGAACATGAACATTAAAATGAGGGAACAACAGAAGATATCAGAGCAAATTCAGAGCTGAAACTCAGGGTTAATACTTGCAGGAATTCAAGCCATCATTCCTTACAAAACTTCCATTTAACTTATCAGCCAGGGGAAAGAAAAGGAAGAATTTCTTAGTGTATGCCTATGGATGTTGTATGCATATATACATTAAATATACATATGCACAAACACATACATATGGACTTTACTCAAACTTTTTATAAATAAGGCCTAGTCTTTGCATCTTCTCATTACATTAATGGGATTTTTGCTAAGTAAGGGTTATGAATATGGTTGTATCAGATATATTTCTTTGACAAACAATGAAACATGCAGTAGAGTTTACAAAACACATTCTTTTGTTGTGGAGCCAGCAAACAGGTACTGGAGGAAGGTGTCTGTTAATACATAATTTGTTCTTTATCTTTGTGTAAAGTATATATATATATATATAAATTGTCAACTGGTTTATTGAATGGTTTGGTAGAAAGGTATGTAAATGCAGATTGGATTTTCTACAATACCTTCACTGAGGGCTCAGATGAGTTTGGGTGATAGACCAAAGCAATATGATCACCTGAACTGATTTCTTGTTAGAGAAAGGCAACCTTGCTCATGAAATCCCCCTTTGCTTGCTTTACTCCAACACTGTGTATTTTTCATGCACAGATGTATCTTCTGACTGCGGTTCAACCTCAGAAACAAAAAGGAGCAAAGGAAAGCTGACAAGTCCATTTGCTTTATGTGACTTCCCATTTCAGTCACACAAGAAAAGGCCTTGCCTTTTTAACCTGGGCAGCTGATGCCTGGATTTTCTCTTCATATGTATTCTCTAAAACTAAACTGTGGACTCGAGAGGAAACAAGCTTAATATACCATGTGCTTCCTATTTGTTGAAGGTATCAGTGCTAGAGCTCCCTTGGCATGCTAAAATGTGAACATTTTTACAGTGTAACAGATTATGGAAGCTGCTCTTGATAAATTCCAGTAACAGCATTTTACACTCCACGTGCTCCTTTCTGTGAATGACAGATTGCCATATTAGGTCTCTAAAGAAGTTCCTGACAAGGGTGATTCAGCACATGAAGAAAGTCGACCATGTGTCTAGCTCAGAGTCTCTATAATCCTTAATATATTTACTCGGGACTGCAATGTTGTTCTCTCCAGTGTACCAGAGCGAAGAGAAAACTGTTCAGCATGAGACACTCCTTCACACCACTAGGTCCTCCGCTGAAATAAATCTAAAAACAAGCATATGAATGTATTATCTCTCCTCTGCCCCTGATTGGTCCTAAAACTCTATGAAAAAGATAAAGTTCACTGCATTTTTTACTTTTGGCTGGGCAGTAGGGACCATGGGAGATAGGCTTGGGTAGATGATGTGCTTGGTGGGAAGAAGGTTCTAGAGATTAAGCAACCTGCCTAGTAACTACTGGAAACCTTTAAGTTGTAAATAGAACAAGCAGGGCAATGTATCAACTGATGCTGTATTCTGAAGGTGGTTTTAGTAAAAGTCAGTTCAAAACCTTGTCCAGTAGGATTCTGCCAGGCATGGAAGTCACTGCTGGTTTTCAGTGGATATTCAGTTTATTTTTCAATGGATATTCAGTGGAACTGATAGGAACAAAGTTTGAAGACATAAATATATAATTGTTTGTGATTGACTAAATAGTGAAAACGTGTATCATTAGCTGTTAAGTGCTCTCTAAATACAGCACATAGATTTAGTTGTAAATACTGGAAACATTGTGCCTGATTTAGAAACATTAAGAATAACCCAAGCATTTCTCAAATGCCCATTTATAACTTTGCTCACATCTCTGTTTTGTGGTTTATTTTTCATCATTCAAGGTGAACGCATGAGATTCCATTTCAAGTTTTAACTTAATAGCTTCACTTAAGAAAAAGGAGAAAAAGAATGTTATATGAATTAAATGTCACATATGATTTGGCAAATCACTTTCAGGAATTCCATAAGGAAGAGCAGGAAAAAAAAAAAACACAGTTGCAAAGTTAGAAGCAACAATGAATAGTGCCGTTACCATCTAAAAGCACACACTTTTCAGTCAGACTTGGCTGGTGAAATGTAGAAGCTTAATGTGGATTACACTTTTTAAATCTTTCAACATCAAAAAATAGAAGAGATGTAGTATGTTTTTATTTCAGAGTACTTTGCATGCAATCTCAAGATAAATGGTAGAGACTGATTGTTTTTGTGCCCGTGCCAAACATTGTCATTAGGTATTGCTGTTTTGTTTCATCAGCCAGATGAACTTACACAGGGACATCGATCAGGTACCTACATTTAAAAGAACACACTGTCAAATTAGTGGATAGAAAGAGCACATTAGGAGAGAGAAATTATCTGGTGAAAGATTTAAAGACTGACTCACTTGTGTTTTGTTTCATTAAATGTGGGGTAGTCCCCTTTCATTTTCCATTTAGCACAAACATTCGCAGACTCCATTAAAATATCAGTTTTGTAACAAACTAGCTGGCTCAGGACACACATAAGCCTCCTTGCAAAAAGCACAGTTCCCCTTCTTACAGATTCTAGATGACTTTAAAATCTGGGGCCCCGAGCTGGACAACCCCACTGGCTGTCTTGGAGTTCACCTGTATACTCCTGTAGTTCACAGTGCTGCAAAGCCACCCGATGTGCTGCAGGGGGCTGATGGCTGCTTCTCCAAAGGGTTGGTATGAGGAGGGGGTGCACAGCCCTTGAAAGGACACAGAATATGTTCTAGGACAACACACATGCATGCACAAAAGTAGGAAAACTGTCTAGCTATTGTTTTCCCTTCTTTCCTCTGAGATGCTCTTGGAACATAATCTTGATTCTCATACTTAGGGTCAAGGGAGCAACTTGTGGTTATAATGGAGGGGTGAATAGCAGGTTGGAGAGTAGGGGCACACAGGAGTTAGGGCAGATCCAAAGGAGTAGAGAAAAGAAGAACAGGGATTAAAAAAAATCAGAACATATAACTGTCAGTATTTAATCTTTATTTTGGTAACACTGGATAATGTTGATATTTGTGTTGGCTAAAAGCCCTTGTTCTTCAAAAGAGTTTTTCAAAGACAAACAAAAAATCCCTAAGCTACTTGTATTCTGTGTCTTTTAAGCCTTTGTCTTAGTGGCAATTAGTGTCTTTTTATCAAACATTTTTTTTTTTTTTTTTTTTTTTGTTATATACAGTTATTTCTAGACAGAAAATAATTTCACTTTATCTTTGATAATTTTATGACATCTGTTTTTTTCTGCATATGCATTTATACATATGTCCAGAACCCAGTGGATCCTGGAGCCCACCTCCATCCTGCACAAGACCAGGCCACTGCAGGCTCAGGCAAGAACTACACAACTCAGGCACCTCTGTGCATTGTCATCTTGGTGGCAAGTGCTGAAAGGCTCTTACTTGTTCTTGTGAGAATCCCCCAAGGCACAGTGTGTTGGAAGAAGCATTTAGCTGTAAATAGGGTATTTCCCCACATGTGCATGCCTGTTTGCTGCTGTCTGAGTAGCCAGACATAATTGCTTTGTTGCAAAGCCATAGTCAAGGAGCACAACAAATCATTAAGTGCTTCTGTTGCACCCCAAAGCTTGGTAGTACCCAGACAGTTGCCTCCCCAAAGCCAGACTTTATGGCTCAAACACACACGTTGTACAGAAAGTGCTCTGTATAAACTGTCAGCTTTGAAACCAAACACTTCCACACCTAGCCTACACTGTAAATCAACCTTTGGTGCTACTTTCCAGTCAGCTCCATTACACAAGTAGTTTGATTTAATTCAAATGTTTTATGGCAGTGATGTATTTTAGCTAAAATGGTATATTTGCATGGAGTGAGGGATAAAACAGGACATTTTTATTCATGAAGTGAAAGGCTACAAGATGGTAAGAGACAGGTATAGGAGTGCAGGTGCAGTACCAAATCCCTACCTGGCTGTCTCAGTACGTGCGCTTGGTGTCTCGATTCCCTCATGTTCAGCTCTGCAGCAGCCCCACAATGTATCAGAACTTCCTTTGAAGGCTTTAACTTTTCATATATATAAAAAAAACACATTTCCATTAATGTATGCAAAATTTTGTGCTAGGTCTTCTGAGAGTGAAAAGAGCCAGCACCCAAGCCTACTGTACCATCCTTGTTTCCCAGAAATAATAATTCACCATTAAAATTATTAAAGAGTAAATGGCTAAGATGCATAAGTTCAAAATTGAAGTATTTCCTTTGATTGTTTAAAAATCTTTGCTTTAATTGGAGTCACATATATTTTTTTCCTTTTACAATTTTGAATGCTGCATCTTACCATATGTGAAATGTTTCTTAAAGGTGTCAAAGTGACTTGTCATGGGTTTGGAATGAGAACTAAATTAAATGTCCATACTGCAGCATACTTATATAAATAATGAGATATTCCAGTATAAACCATTCATTTGGCAGTCATTTCTACATCAGCAACTACTAAGTGCTATAGAATTCCTGCCTAACTGACACATGCAAAGAAAATCAGGAAGGAAAATGTGTGTGTATGTGTGTATTTTATAGAAAAAGACAGCCTCTTGTATTCCATTGCCATGAAAGTATTTCTAACGTTTTTGGAAATAGTGCAAGAGGTTTAAGAAAAATCTCTGGATTCACAGCAGAATGCTGGAGCATTCAACTGCCTCAAACCGCACTCCAAAATTTGTTTCCATAATTTAGAAACAGAGAGGGTGGAAATGGTTAACAAAGTCATTAATGAGTGCCTAGAGTGATTTATTATGGGTGATATAGTTTCTTTGCTTTTAAGAAAAATATATTATATAAAAATTCTTCATAAAATAAGAATTCTTTCCTATTGAATATTGCACAGAATTTGCTTTATTAGTGTATTATATCACCACATTGCCAGGTCTGGTATTTCTCATACAAATGATGTTTCAAAGTGCTAGCAAAGCTTGTGAAGTGCAGTGCAAACCATGTTAGGAATAAAGCTCATACAGAAAGACAACAGTAGCAAAGATTCTTTTTGCTGGGGTTCTGGAGATAGTTAACACTGTAGGACCCTTTTATTTTTCACAAGCTGCACAAGCTCGTGTCACTCTAGACTAACAATAACCAAAACTTGATACTGGATATTTAGAACCAATCTTTCTAACAGCCTGACTGCTTTAGGGCAGTTTTTAGGTTCCAAGTCTTTCTCATGTGGAGATACATGCAAACATAATTTGAAAGAACTGGTGGTCAGTGAACCTGGTTGTGTCTCAAGAAGCACCAGGTATCTGCTAAAATAGCATCCAGATTTGTTGGCAGCAGGTCTAGGGACTGATTCTGTACCTATTGAAGGGAGTGTTCCAGGTTCCCAGTCTGCCGGAGGCGTACAGTCTGGCCCAAAGTGACCATGGACCTTTCTTAGTAGCGGGGTTTGATGGGTTTAAGTCTGTAACATGATGGTTGGGATGTGACAGGGAACTTTTGCTGGCACCAGACATGGAGTAGCTGTCTATCTGTCCTTATATTTGCACATGATTCATCTTCAAAAACTTCCATCAATGCTTTGAATGATCCCTGAAATCTCTCAGGATTAAGAAATTAAAAAACCCAAACTATTCCAATATTTGTATATGCTGTGGTGACTTAAAAGATTAATATCATTTGGCAAATGATGGTGTCAAAGTTCATAAATGTAGCTAATGGGTATTCAGCATGTAGCTTTTCAAAGGCTGCTCCATGTTAATACAGAAGTGTTTCTAAGTAATTTATGGGCACAATACTGTTAACTTCAAAACTATAGTCAGTTATGTGAAATCACAAACTTTCAACAAATAACTTGATCTAGCGTCAATCTTCATTTAATCATGCAAAATAAGACTGTTTTACATTTTTGTTGCAACCAATTGCTGAAGCTTACAGGCAGAAAGCAAAATTGTGCTACACCCTTTACAACCCCATTCTCAGTCTGTCATGAAGATAAAAAGTCTGTCTTTCTGTGGTGGAGTATGAGGAACAGCAGAGCCCCAGCAAGGGTAATGGTGTGCCTCCTCCACCCACCCATGATCTGGGTTACACCTATAGCGTACAGAAGTACATGATGGCAATGAACTTCCTTAGCAAAATATATGTCTGTCCTGTAATACAATATTTTTAAAGGTGTTTAGGCACCTTATTCTGTGTAACGGTATACAGGAAATTTAGGCTTCCCAAGATGAGTCTAAAACATTAGTTACTGTTTCTTGCAGCCACGTTGTTAGCCAGGCACCCCAGACTATTTGAGAGACTAAGAACATGGAATTTGACTAGTTGTTAATCTGTACTCTAGAGGTATATTGGAAAAGCAAATATTCACTTCTTACATGCTCTTCAACACCCTTCCAATAACAGCAGGACTTTTTTCCTTCCATCTGCTGGGGATAATTTACTGACAGCTTATTGCTCACTTGGCCATGGGTTGTGTAGATTTCATTAATTAAACATCTATGTCTGTAAAGATTTTAAACTTGTATGAAGCAACAAAATTGCTCTGAGCTTTTTGCTTAAAATCCTCTCTGACAAGCAGTCTCACTAAGTATTTCCTGAGCTAAACTCTGCTCTTCTGGCTTAAGAATATGTATCAATAACTCAGGGGTACAAACGTGCCAAGGGGTTGCAATTATCCTCAAAACAAACACTGAAAAAAAAAAAAAGACACAAGTTAAGTCATAGAAAAACATGATTAAGGCACTCCAATTTACCTTGTCCAATAGTGACTCCATTGAATAATGATATATTTATGATGAATGAATAGCAGAATTTGAAGCCTAATTTTTAAAAACTGCTTAGCTGTTTTTTTTTTTTTTTTTTTTTTTTTTTTTTTTTTTTTTTCCTAACAGTGTTATGACTCTGGGTGGAATTAAAACACAACTAGAACTATGTTGCACAATCATGTTTTAAGCAGATTCATCTCAGAGCATGATAACCACAGCCTCAGAGAGAAAGCCTTCAAAGCTCCTGCTGCCAATGCCTCACTAAATAAAATGCATGAACACAGCAAGTGCGACAGCTGTGGCAAGGACTGTTACAGGATACCGAAGTGCTCAGAACCTCTGCTCCACCTACACTTCTTCTAAAAATGGGCCAGATGGTTCCTGTTTCTGAGACTTTTGGAGTAAGAGATGAATGGGAAAAAGATGGATTATGTATTGGCTACTAATTCCATCACTGCAGAGAGGTGAAAGTCAAGTAAAATTTGTTAGTTTATTACAGTAATAGTCTTTTAACGTATTACACTATGAAGACTTTTTCAAGTCCCAGAGCAATATTTTGATTTATTCATATGAAAGAAATGCAATCTAAGAATGCTGATGGAGATCTAATATTTTCTAGTATTAGCATTTTTATTTTAATGCAGCCCTTCTTTCCCCCAACATTTTATTTTTCCATTATTTTTCACTAGGTTCTCACTGTATTTCAAGTACATTTAAAGTATAGAAATGGCAAAAACTGCTTGCCAAGACTGGTCAAGATGTCACAGAGATACAAAGTCCCACATCTACCCACACTCCATGTCTAAGCTATTGTATTTTCCATCCAACACATACATACACACACAAAGAGTCAAACGTTCATGAAATCTGTAACATGCTGACGAGTTCTTAAATTAATAAATCAGATATTGAATAGAATAGAATAGAATAGAATAGAATAGAATAGAATAGAATAGAATAGAATAGAATAGAATAAATAGAACAGAACAGAACAGAACAGAACAGAATAGAATAGAATAGAATAGAATAGAATAGAACAGAACAGAACAGAACAGAACAGAACAGAACAGAATAGAGTAGAATAGAGTAGAATAGAATAGTGTGGCATTGTGTGGCATCGCGTGGCATGGCTTGATGTGGTGTGGCATAGCATAGACTAGTTCAGTTAGAAAGGATCTGACCTCACTGAGTCCAACTGCCTGGCTACTCCAGGGCTAACCAAAAGCTGAAGCATGTCATTTAAGGGCATTATCCAAACCTCTCTTGAACACTGACAACACTTACTAAACAGCAACAGTTACCCTGGCTTCCCCTTGGCTCTTAATGTATTTCATAGTGCCACTTAGAAAATAGTGGTGGTGTCAGATTCTCAGTGCCAGAAGAACAGAAGAAGAGGCTCAGAGTAAAAAGAAATGTGGCTGGGGTTGCAGAGCTGGCTTGGACAGTGGGCCAAAACTTGCTGTACTGGACACTATATGGTGATGATAGCCCCTTTGGGAGATTTTGTTTTGTTTTGTTTTTCATGCTACAGAAGTACTCTATGCCCTTGCCTCAGATGATGAGAGCTTTCTGAATCCTTTCAGGATCATTCCCCACCTCTTAGGTAGACCTTAGAGAAGTTTACCATACAGAAATGCAAACTCACATCCCCACCACTCAAAACTCCTTGAATGGGAGCCAAATGATGTGCAATCATGAGAAAGAGAAACTGATCCATAGCTATAGTCAGGGTATGCTCCAAGATCACTTCTACACACACAAATATTTACTTCCAAGAGAAGCGGAGATATACATTCTGCAAGACATCACATTACTTTCCAGTACTTGTAATCACCTGATCAGTGTTGTTGATCTGATAGCTGCCTGAAGTATAGGTTACAATGAGTTATCACACTTTTCTGGCAGCACTGAGTGGAGGGAAAAAGCAGTAAGAGAAATGATCTATAGTCCTCAATTGCATGAACTTGGAATGGTAGATAAGAGGCAGATCCATTATTTCCATCTGCAGAAGGTAGCCATCTTATATCTCCATGATCTTTACTGCAGATAAAGGTGAAGTAAATCTCTTGCCTTACAGAAAGCTCTCTGTCCCCTTGTTTCTGAGTATAAGCTCCCCTGGCAGCATAACAGGCACAATATTGAAAAAAGCAGACTTTTATTAATGCCTCCCAAAGAGAATATGCATTTAATCATATGCTTCATTTTAAGTTTGTGCCTGAACTTCAATCACTTTCTAAGTTTGGATGTTAATGAAAATGCTTTGTGGGATCAAGCCAGTAACTCATAAGCATATTTATAGCTATTATTTCCCAATTCACTCAATTTCCAACCAATTCTTATTGGCAAAGAGAGGCACAGGGTTTTCTGTCACAGCTAGATTTACACAACAACAAAGGTCTCCCTTCAGTTCCTCTCCAACAGGATTGGATTGATTAACCATGCTACTATTTATATTTCCTTACCTGCCAAATATATGGCAATGTAGAAATAGGAAAAATTATCCTGATGTGAACATGTGGACAGCAAAGAATGCCAGAACAAATATAATCCCTGAATATGTAATAATTCCCATTTCATTTTGTTTCAGGACACTATAATTCAAGATGCATCTCCCAGACAAACAAAGAAAATGCCAGTTTCTAATTCAAATTGGCCATTTCTTAAGAAAATACTTTGAACATTTACCAGAAAATAGTTTTGCTTGAAAAGTAAATTACACCATTTTATTTTTTTTTTCCCCCAGAAGGGTCAGATTTACCCAAGGGGAAGCAAACAGTGGATTTTCAGAAAGGTAAGTAAGGCAAGATGAAGACAGGATATTCTGGGGTACCTTAGGATCTTGTTTTAGAATTAGGGTTCCAAACTAAAAGTGCAAACTTTTACTTGTGTTATGAACATAACAGAGTTGAGGAACACAGGCTACTGTGATACAATGCATATTATTTTTGGTTTCTTTTCAATTAGATGTTGCATGTGGAGAAATGCTGAAGGCTGCCAGTGAAGGAGGGAAAAGAAAATGATACTCTGTGTTGGAAAGGCAACTGTCTTCTCACTTTTCCCATCCCTTACTGTAATTTTACATTCCCGTCATTGATGCTCTAGATATGCACCAGGGAACTCTATGTATTAACTTGTTATTATATATGGATCTTTCAATTACAGTGAAACCTTGCTATGGATGTACACAAGAAATTGAGGCAAGCAATGACAAAAAATTGAAAGTTCCATAGCCATTTCTCTTGAGATTTCATGGTGATCATTTAAATAGCAAGTAAATATGTTTTTCTGATAATTGCAATATCAGTGGCATCCTCAGAAACTTGGACTGAGATTAGAGCTGAGGTTTCAGATGTGTATTGCAGAGGGAACATGATTACCTATTTGCTATGTATCCCAACCTCATGCAAAAAATCTGAACATAGTTAATACTGAAAAAGTTGTAGATAAGAGTTCAAACCAAATCCTAAGAGCAAACACTGGACTTTGAATGGCTTGGAGCAGAGCTTGGAGCAATATTTCATACTCACATCTTATACCCATGGAGGATGAAATCAAAAACCTGTTTCATATTTTCTTTGAATTATGAGAGTTCAAAATCCCGATCATAACTTTGCTGTTCTGTAGATATATATTCATTGGCATTAGCATTTCTGAATGGATTAACTCAGCCATTGTGAAAAACAGATTCTGCAGTTTATTTAAAGATAAGCATGAGCAGTGTCAGGTCAATCATTTTGGAAACTTTCCAGTAGAAAAGGCTCGCTCATGGAAACTAAATGTTCTGTAGAAAAGCTGTGAATTTGATGAGTCTATTGAAAGGAAGCCAGCAGGCAGCTGACCAAAACCTGACAATTTTTCTCAGTTCACGTATCTTTCTTTTCCCTCCCAGGCAATACCAGCCTCCACAGCCTCACGTGGCTCTGCAGAAGGACTGAGAAAAAGCAAAGAGTGTTTTGGACTTCTGGGGAGCACGTTTTTTTTCTATTGCTCCACAAACTCACACTGACAGTACTTGACTGTCCCTCAGGTGAAGTACTGTAGAAGTCTTGCACGTATTTTCAACAAAAAACATGAAATTTTCCTTTCAAAATGTTTTCTGTTCTCCCATGAGGAGATATTCATTCGTAACAGGTATTTTTGCTTTGCCAAAACTCTGCCTCAGAGTTCACTTAGTGATGCAAAAAGAACAGTCTGGAGGTCGCTGAGATCTGTGAGTGTACTGCCAGGATCAGACCCAACGGTGAAGGAGAGCTCAATGTCTGCTCCAGATTCTCACCACACGTGGGGTTGGGGCAGGCAGGTCCTTGGTCTGAGGCCAGTTCCTGTCCTGCTGAAGAGGCTTTGAGGGCAGAGACATGGGGTTTATTTGTGTACCAGAGAGAACGGCTCAGCAGAGACTACTGACTGTTTCACAGGCCTCCTGGAAATAAGCGGCAGTAGTTACTGAGCAGCGCTAGGTATGACCTCGTGACCTAGCAGTGGAAGGCTTTCTATATAAACCATTTACTAAGGCAAAATTATGCCACAAGAAGGAATAGGCTGATTTTTCACCACCTCTATTTATTATAACCATTATTAAGTTGTTCCTTGATAACTTGATTTATGAAGTTTGTGACAAATTGCTTGCTTAATTGAAATATGTCAGGTTTCTAAATATTGAAGTTAATTATTCCTCCTTTTCTAGTGGAAACTGACCTTTAATTGGGCAATATTAATCCACATATTGTATGAATTATGTGAAATACCATTTTCATTGTAGAGAGAAGCATGCATGTGTTATTGTAGTGGAGTACAGTTACATAATTATTTTTAATTTAGGATATCAGTTTAATTAAATACTTGCAGAAACCAAGCTTTTTCAGGAAATTTGCAATTACAATCAATTTGAATGTACAGCTACATTAATATGGTGACAAGCCCAATAATAAAAACTAACTAAGAAATTATGGGCAGGTGCTGAACAGATGTGTAAATAGAAGGTCTCTGCATGGAACTTTGTTATATATCATTTTGAAAAAAAAAAAAAATAAAATACCAAAAAAACCCACCCCACCCTGTTATCCATACCCAGTCATATATGCAGTTATAATCAGTCAGAAAAAAGTTAGTTCTTTGAGTTTAGATAAATCATTTAAAAATGTATATGGCACTTATGCTTTCATTTTCTGTTTCTGGAGAGAAAGTCTGGTTGATTGAAGACTGCTGCTCTACTGTACTCAAAGGGTCTGCCGCACTATTGAAATATATTCTTCTTTCAACACATTTATGATGAGTGGGTTTTGAGTTTGGAATGGTTTAACAGTCAAAACAATTCACATTCCATATTACAAGTTGAGCTTTATTTAAAGAAGGGGGGGGAAGCTAAGACTAGTTTAGAGTTGTTTGCTCAAGTTATCAGATTGCCAAAAGCCCAGTTCAGTCTCCAAATAGTTGGAAAACAATGAACTTGCATTACTACTGTGAATTGCTTTTAGGTGGATGTAGTTTATTTTTATTTTATTTTATTTTATTTTTTTTAAGACAGTATATTAAAATGCACTTTTTCAAGTCTTTTATTTTTGTGTGTGATCTCTTATTGTGCAGTATTAGAAACAATCACATCTGTTAAGTTAAACTGAAGAAATTTCTATAACATTCATACAGAAATCTCAAGGCAAAATTGTCACCTAAGGCAAGATGCACATGAACCATCCTCCTGGTTGGAAAGGAATCCTCTAAGCCTTCTAGGGGGATTAAAAAATGCCTAAAGTAGCCATGTCTAAACTAGAAGTATGTCTAAACCAGGCTTCTACAGGAATTAGATGCTTTATTCAAGGTCACAGAGGTGTGCCTTCCTTTCTGCAAGGTTCACAGCTCTAAAAGGAATCCCAGTGACCAAGATGGGCCCTTCCCAAGCAATACAGGAGGAGAAGAAAAGTGCCTTTTCCTATCCAGGAGCTCAGTGCTCAGGATAGTAACTCCAGCTGTTGGCACTATGGAAAGCTGCAGGAGACAGCTGGAGCTGTGCACCAGTCAGTTTCTTATCCCATGTGCAGGGTCACTGTGTTATCTGGAAAGGGGGTAACAATTGCCACAGCTGGGGAGAGACTAATAATGAAGAAATTCTAGTGCTGCTCTAATAAAAACTGTCTGGACAGATTCCACTCTGCTATTTTATTTCTAAAAGGTCAGATTTTAAAAGTGCAAACTTGTATTCCAAATGCACTATGAAATTTTTCAGGTGGAGAAGGAGAAGAATTAGGGATTAGACCCTTGCATCCCGCTTACCTCTGTCACTGAATAGTCCCTCTGGGTCACATACATGGCAGTGAATTTTGTACTGTGTGCTGGTATAATACTCTTCTATACTACCACATGGCAACAGTCAGCCGGCAGCTAGCATTAGAGCAGAAAGTTAACACCTCTAGGTATAATAACATTGACCTTTCCTTCAGCTCCAAACCCTGAGATACTCCAAGCAGTCTGTAGGAAATGAAAAAGGGAGCAGTATTTGCTTCCTAGGAAGAATGAACAAATTCAAATAAATAGGGAGGACAGAACCACCTCAGTTTTACTGCACAATTTACACAATGATTTTGTCTTTGTCAGGTGAGCATCTAATGGTTAGTCAAACTTTAAATAGGACTTGTGAGAAAATGATGACTGAAGGAGTTGGTCTTGTATGAGGTCTGGATTTTTTTTAATACATAGAGCACAACAATACAGGGTATAAAACAAACCTTATGTTTCCACATGGAGAGATTTTACTTGTCCTTCTCAACTTTTCCCCTTCCCACCAAAAAAAGCTGGGATTCCCTGCACCCCCATATCCAGCCACGTATGTTTTCTCCTAGCTGAGCTTGGATCCCCTTTGCAGCTGCTCCCATAACCTCCCAGTTCTTCCATGCTCCATGTCTGAAGAGGCAAGAAAGGAGATTTCAGAAGAAAGGTTCATGCCACAGGTGTAAAGAAATATGAGCCAGCTCACCCCCAGTGGCAGTGCAGAGATGGCCTTCATGACCCACATTCATTAGTACCAGCACCAGAAGAAGGACTGCCACTTCAGAGCCATGCTGAGCTGACCTGGCAATATCCCTGCCAGACTACATCTGCAAATATGCACAACTCCAAGGCACATGGGGTTAATGTTAGGACAGGACTTTTTTGCTACTCAATCTTTGCAACACGAGCTGGCACAGATCTGACAGTAGGTGCTAAAGTTGCTTTGGCCCCCCTGAAAGTCTATTAGTGACAAGAGTGCTTG